>NC_143025.1:87552500-87595000 GCF_057628025.1 Oncorhynchus mykiss | reverse complement strand
TGAACGTTTCCACTTCCCCCTCCCACCTTCTTCCCACAAATTTACTAAATTGGAAGGGAAACTATTTATCTCTGTATATTTAGTTCATGCAGAGTTCACTAATGATTATTTGTAGAATAAAGTCCTATCAGGTAACGTTCTATCTTGGCCTCTAAATATAAAGATCCAGCGTCAAGTCTGTTGTCAGCCGCCCAGAGGCCAGAGATGGCCACCATGTTTTCCATCCGCAAGCAGAACCAACGGCTTTAAATGGATAGCGTTCATCAAATGTTTTACCCCATCGTAACAGTTGTTCTTACCCACGAGTTTTGTGTCTCTCTTATGCACTATTTACATCATGGGACTTTGTTAAAAATACAGGTATATTAATATTCTAAGACACTTCTTAGAGGAAAGAATCCTACTAATATTGGGTTAACAGTTTGGAAAACTTCCCCTTTAACTGTGTCTATACAAGTCCTGTGCTGAGTGCCTCAGGCCAACAGTGTCCCATTCAGAATATATTGGTCTTTTTTTTTCATGAAAAGAAAACTGGAACATTTTTCCTTTCATGCCAATGGTAATTTACAGTACGTCCAACAACCAAAGAGCCATTTTCAGAATCACGTGTATTTCCTGATGAATGTTGTCATAACCGATGTCACAGTGACTTTCTGCTCTTTTATTGGTCTAATTGTCAGGGTCCAGGGACCAACCAGATGTAGCTACGAAGCTCTTCATCTGCTACCTCTGAGAGAAGTTAATATGTGTTGTTGATGTGGAGGTTGTTTTGATATTAATGATGTTAATGATATTAATAATGATTGTATTTTATATAGCACTTTTCCTGTAGTTCAAAAGGAATCTACATATGCTACTCTATATATATATATATATATATATATAGAGTATATATATACAGTTCAAGTGAGAAGTTTACATACACTTAGGTTGGAGTCATTAAAACTCATTTTTTAACCACTCCACAAAGTTCTTGTAAACAAACTATAGTTTTGGCAGGTTGGTTAGGACATCTACTTTGTGTATGACACAAGGAATTTTTCCAACAAAAAACAGGTACAAAAGTATCTATGTCCACAGTAAAACGAGTCCCATATCGACATAACCTGAAAGGCCGCTCAGCAAGGAAGAAGCCACTGCTCCAAAACCGCCATAAAAAAGCCAGACTACGGTTTGCAACTGCACATGGGGACAAAGATCCTACTTTTTGAGAAATGTCCTCTGGTCTGATGAAACAAATATAGAACTGTTTGGCCATAATGACTATTGATATATTTGGAGGAAAAAGGGGGAGGCTTGCAAGTCAAAGAACACCATCCCAACCGTGAAGCACGGGGTTGGAAGCATCATGTTTTGGGGGTGCATTGCTGCAGGAGGGTCTGGTGCACTTCACAAAATAGATGGCATCATGAGGTTGGAAAATTATGTGGATATATTGAAGCAACATCTCAAGACATCAGTCAGGAAGTTAATGCTTGGTCGCAAATGGGTCTTCCAAATGGACAATTACCCCAAGCATACTTCCAAAGTTGTGGCAAAATGGCTTTAGGACAACAAAGTCAAGGTATTGGAGTGGCCATCACAAAGCCCTGACCTCAATCCTAAAGAAAATTTGTGGGCAGAACTGAAAAAACATGTGCGAGCAAGGAGGCCTACAAACCTGGCTCAGTTACACCAGCTCTGTCAGGAGGAATTCACCCAACTTATTGTGGGAAGGCTACCTGAAAAGTTTGACCCAAGTTAAACAATGCTATCAAATTTTATTTAAGTAGGCAAGTCAGTTAAGAACAGATTCTTATTTTCATTGACAGCCTAGGAACAGTGGGTTAACTTCCTGTTCAGGGGCAGAACGACAGATTTGTACCTTGTCGGTTCGGGGATTTGAACTTGCAACCTTTCAGTTACTAGTCCAACGCTCTAACCACTAGGATACCCAGCCACCCCAAATACTAATTGAGTGTATGTGAACTTCTGACCCAAAGGGATTGTGATGAAAAAAATAAAAACTGAAATAAATAATTTTCTCTACTATTATTCTGACATTTCACATTCCTAAAATAAAGTGGTGATACTACCTGACCTAAGACAGGGAATTTTTACTTGGATTAAATGTCAGGAATTGTGAAAAACTGAGTTTAAATGCATTTGGCTAAGGTGTACGTACATATAAATATAATCCACTGTATACAAAAGCACGTGAACACCCCTACAAATTAATTGATTTGGCTATTACAGCCACACCCATTGCTGACAGGTATATAAAATCGAGCACACAGTCATGCAATCTCCATAGACAAACATTTCACATTATAGCAGTCTGACAGACAAATCTGATTTCATGACCCCTGCACCCCTCCAGAGCTGCAGCCCAGCGGTTACCAGACATGGGTTTAAGTACTATTTGAAATAACGTTATATTTGAAATCAAGTGTTTGTTTTTTTTAAAGCCTACCTGGAGTCCCAGATGGGCAGGTTTTACAGTTTGGGGATTTAATGGTTCATAAAGCCAGGCTCAATCAAGCACAGGTCTGAATAAAGGACGGCAGGTTTATATAACATGTGTTCTTATCCAACGAACAGAGACCACCTTGGCAGCATTAGAGCCTGTCAATCTCCTAATTCCAGTCAAACAAGAGAGTGAACTCAGAGAGGGGCTTTAGATTGTTCAAACATTAATACATCAACATTATCACACTTTACAAGAGATCTTTCCTGGAATGGGAAATGGAAATGGTGTATTTTATTCTTGAGGTCCACTCTATGTGTGTACACAGTCAAATCGGTTGTCGGAATTCTAGATGAAGGTTGTTGCCATAGTTGCCGTGAAATTCACTGTTTCCCTGTGAGTGACGTCACTGACAAACTGAAACGACCTGTTCTTCTTTGGTAGATGTTTAACAACACATTTATATTTTACATAACTAGTTAATGTCTCTGTTCAAGTGTCATCAAATGGGTTTTGAAACATTGAAAAGAAGGATATGATGACAAGCTGGCTAATGTAGACTGCACTCTAGATGTTCCCGAGGAGTACTTTACAACCACCAGGAAGCAAGCAGTCGACAGAGAAACTGCCCAACTGCCAAACTTAAAATATTTGTTGAAAGCTCCTACGGTCAAACATGTCTGGGGTCTGAGCCTGCCTTGATAAAAGAGCACATTCATATTCAACCCAGCTTTCTTCCCGGATATTTCTGTTGGACCCTTGGATGGCTGCTCTGCTGTGGCAGGAGTCTTCCTGTCAGTCTGGTCCACTGGGTGCATGGCGTGTCTAGTAAAGTACTGGCTGGCTGGCTATTTCTCTCCCCTGAGCCTCTCTCTCTCTTGGTCTGTCTGCATAAAGGTATCTTTGTGATAGCACCAAGCTTCTAAAGGCATGGTACGGACATGACTCTCCATATCTAAGTCTAGCTAGACGTTAATTCTATCTCTCCATCTCTCATACTCTCTCTTGCTGTCTCTTTTTCTCTGTTGCTCTTTCTCTCTCCTCCCCTCTCTCTCTCTCCCTCTCTCTCCTCCCCTCTCTCTCATCCCCTCTCTCTTTCTCCCTCTCTCCTCCCCTCTCTCTCCTCCCCTCTCTCTCTCCCCCTCTCTCCTCCCCACTCTCTCTCCTCCCTCTCTCTCTCCCTCCCTCTCTCCTCCCCTCTCTCTCTCTCCCCCTCTCTCCTCCCCACTCTCTCTCCTCCCTCTCTCTCTCCTCCCTCTTTCCTCTGCCTCTTGCGGGGAGTAGAGGGTTCTCCAGTGCTCCCTGTGCTAACTGTTCAGACAGGGCCAGTTGTACCAACATGTCTGTCAAAGCCTGCTGCCGCAGAATGTAGAGGAAGGAAAGCAGAGGTTTTTGTCACAATGATGAAAAGCAGAAGGGTCCTTACCACTACACTAATGGGTGTCTAGCATCCTGACACACACACACACACACACACACACACGCACACACACCCACACACACACGCACACACGCACACACACACACACGCACACACACACACATATACACACCCACACACACACACACGCACACACACACACACGCACACACACACACATATACACACGCACACACACACACATATACACACCCACCCACACACACACGCACACACACACACACACACACACACACACACACACACACACGCACACACACACACACGCACACACACACACATATACACACCCACACACACACACACGCACACACACACACACGCACACACACACACACGCACACACACACACACACACACACGCACACACACACACACGCACACACACACACACGCACACACACACACATATACACACGCACACACACACACATGCACACACACACACATATACACACGCACACACACACACACACACACACACACACACACACACGCACACACACACACAGACACTACAACAAAGAAAAGAGGCCCTCAACTCTATGACTCCTCAAACCAGGTACAACTGCACGGGTGAACCCTGGTGAAACACAGGAACTAAAATGTCTGGGTGGATATTGATCATGTACTGTGATTCATGGCGGGTTCTGTGGTTCTGTGGTTCTGTGATTCTGTGGTTCTGTGGTTCTGTGATTCAACCCCAGACTAAGATATGGGTTCCAGTGCTGGAAACTACTTCCTGTCATCGTGATCAAGCTCAGAAAAGATGTTTGTTTTGAAAAGCCATGTCCTGTTTTAGGTCCTGTTGATTGGCCGGAACGGTCGTTTACGAACATCCGCTCGTTCTTAAGTGACAACGGCGCTCACACCAGTGGTCTGCCTGGGCAGAATAGACTCTCTGGCAATGGAGAGAAGAGGGGTTCAGGCAGTATAGACTCTCTGGCAGTGGAGAGAAGGGGGGTTCAGGCAGTATAGAATCTCTGGCAGCGGAGAGAAGAGGGGTTCAGGCAGTATAGACTCTCTGGCAGTAGAGAGAAAAGGGGATCAGGCATTATAGACTCTCTGGCAGTGAGGAGAAGAGGGGATCAGGCAGTATAGACTCTCTGGCAGTGGAGAGAAGGGGGGATCAGGCAGTATAGACTCTCTGGCAGTGGAGAGAAGGGGGGTTCAGGCAGTATAGACTCTCTGGCAGTGGAGAGAAGAGGGGTTCAGGCAGTATAGACTCTCTGGCAGTGGAGAGAAGAGGGGATCAGGCAGTATAGACTCTCTGGCAGTGGAGAGAAGGGGGGATCAGGCAGTATAGACTCTCTGGCAGTAGAGAGAAGAGGGGATCAGGCATTATAGACTCTCTGGCAGTGGAGAGAAGAGGGGTTCAGGAATTATAGACTCTCTGGCAGTGTAGAGGAGAGGGGTTCAGGCAGTATAGCCTCTCTGGCAGTGGAGAGAAGAGGGGTTCAGGCAGTATAGACTCTGGCAGTGGAGAGAAGAGGGGTTCAGGCAGTATAGACTCTCTGGCAGTGGAGAGAAGAGGGGATCAAGCAGTATAGACTCTCTGGCAGTGGAGAGAAGAGGGGATCAGGCAGTATAAACTCTCTGGCAGTGGAGAGAAGAGGGGTTCAGGCAGTATAGACTCTCTGGCAATGGAGAGAAGAGGGGATCAGGCAGTATAGACTCTCTGGCAGTGGAGAGAAGGGGGGATCAGGCAGCATAGACTCTCTGGAAGTGGAGAGAAGAGGGGGTCAGGCAGTATAGACTCTCTGGCAGTAGAGAGAAGAGGGGGATCAGGCAGTATAGACTCTCTGGCAGTAGAGAGACTCGCTCTCTCTCTATCTCTGCTTCTACTTCCCCTCTGCTTGTTGACTAGTACAGCAAGCATATTTTCATTTGTCAGTCCAGGATCGTTCAGTCCGCAGGGTGGAGGAATGTGGTTCCCATTTGAAGCGTGTGCTGAAAGGGATGATTGGATTTATTTAGATGGGGGAATGGAGGAGAGAAGGGCAGAGGAGAGGACATTGCCCGAGAAGTGGGCGTTAGCTCTGAGCTGGAGGGGTGTAATCTCTAGCATCCCCAGAGCCCCAAACATGCTAGGAATGTCCCACTAGTAACATGATAACAGAGCTTACCTACACAAGACTGGGGGGGACTTCAGACACGTGCACACCTGCATGAAAACATTACTTCAACACGTGGTTCGGCTCGTGGTTCAGAACAATTATATTGCCGGGTTGGAAACATTTTAAATTGAAAATAACGTTGTTGTTTTTTTTACAAACCCACCAGCCATGTAAGTGGTGAGGCAGACATAGACTAGGAGAGAGTGAAGCAGGGAACTGTCCGTTGGCACAGGGTTAACCAGACACATTCATGCCCAAACTCCTAACTCATGCTAAAATAACAGGAGAAATAAAAAAAATAAAGGTATGATGGTATAATTGTGGACCCAGCGCTGTAAGAAGTAAAGTAAAGCTGTTAGAAGTAAAGTAAAGCTGTTAGAAGTAAAGTAAAGCAGTTAGAAGTAAAGTAAAGCAGTTAGAAGTAAAGTAAAGCTGTTAGAAGTTAAGTAAAGCTGTTAGAAGTTAAGTAAAGCAGTTAGAAGTAATGTAAAGCAGTTAGAAGTAAAGTAAAGCTGTTAGAAGTAAAGTAAAGCTGTTAGAAGTAAAGTAAAGCTGTTAGAAGTAAAGTAAAGCAGTTAGAAGTAAAGTAAAGCAGTTAGAAGTAAAGTAAAGCTGTAAGAAGTAAAGTAAAGCTGTAAGAAGTAAAGTAAAGCTGTTAGAAGTAAAGTAAAGCAGTTAGAAGTAAAGTAAAGCTGTTAGAAGTAAAGTAAAGCAGTTAGAAGTAAAGTAAAGCAGTTAGAAGTAAAGTAAAGCTGTTAGAAGTAAAGTAAAGCTGTAAGAAGTAAAGTAAAGCAGTTAGAAGTAAAGTAAAGCTGTAAGTAGTAAAGTACAGCTGTAAGAAGTAAAGTAAAGCTGTTAGAAGTAAAGTAAAGCTGTTAGAAGTAAAGTAAAGCAGTTAGAAATAAAGTAAAGCAGTTAGAAGTAAAGTAAAGCTGTAAGAAGTAAAGTAATGCAGTTAGAAGTAAAGTAAAGCTGTAAGAAGTAAAGTAAAGCTGTTAGAAGTAAAGTAAAGCTGTAAGAAGTAAAGTAAAGCTGTAAGAAGTAAAGTAAAGCTGTTAGAAGTAAAGTAAAGCTGTAAGTAGTAAAGTACAGCTGTAAGAAGTAAAGTAAAGCTGTAAGAAGTAAAGTAAAGCTGTTAGAAGTAAAGTAAAGCTGTTAGAAGTAAAGTAAAGCAGTTAGAAGTAAAGTAAAGCTGTTAGAAGTAAAGTAAAGCTGTTAGAAGTAAAGTAAAGCTGTTCGAAGTAAAGTACAGCTGTTAGAAGTAAAGTAAAGCTGTAAGAAGTAAAGTAAAGCTGTAAGAAGTAAAGCAGTTAGAAGTAAAGTAAAGCAGTTTGAAGTAAAGTAAAGCTGTAAGAAGTAAAGTAAAGCTGTTAGAAGTAAAGCAGTTAGAAGTAAAGTAAAGATGTTAGAAGTAAAGTAAAGCTGTTAGAAGTAAAGTAAAGCTGTTAGAAGTAAAGTAAAGCAGTTAGAAGTAAAGTAAAGCTGTTAGAAGTAAAGTAAAGCTGTTAGAAGTAAAGTAAAGCTGTAAGAAGTAAAGTAAAGCTGTTAGAAGTAAAGTAAAGCTATAAGAGGTAAAGTAAAGCTGTTAGAAGTAAAGTAAAGCTGTTAGATGTAAAGTAAAGCAGTTAGAAGTAAAGTAAAGCTGTTAGAAGTAAAGTAAAGCTGTTAGAAGTAAAGTAAAGCTGTTAGAAGTAAAGTAAAGCTGTAAGAAGTAAAGTAAAGCTATAAGAGTTAAAGTAAAGCTGCTAGAAGTAAAGTAAAGCAGTTAGAAGTAAAGTAAAGCAGTTAGAAGTAAAGTAAAGGAGTTAGAAGTAAAGTAAAGCTGTTAGAAGTAAAGTAAAGCTGTAAGAAGTAAAGTAAAGCTGTTAGAAGTAAAGTAAAGCTGTTAGAAGTAAAGCAGTTAGAAGTAAAGTAAAGCAGTTAGAAGTAAAGTAAAGCAGTTAGAAGTAAAGTAAAGCTGTTAGAAGTAAAGTAAAGCTATAAGAGGTAAAGTAAAGCTGTTAGATGTAAAGTAAAGCAGTTAGAAGTAAAGTAAAGCAGTTAGAAGTAAAGTAAAGCTGTAAGAAGTAAAGTAAAGCTGTTAGAAGTAAAGTAAAGCTGTAAGAAGTAAAGTAAAGCTGTTAGAGTGAGTGGCCTTTTATTGTCCCCAGCACAAGGTGCAGCTGTGTAATGATCATCCTGTTTAATCAGCTTCTCGATATGCCACACCTGTTAGGTGGATGGATTATCTTGGCAAAGAAGAAATGCTCACTAACAGGGACGTAAACACATTAGTTCACAAAATGTGAAGGGAATTAACTTAATGTGCGAATGGAAAATTTCATGGATCTTTAATTTCAGCTCATAAAACACGAGACCAACACTTTACATGTTGCGTTCATATTTTTGTTTAGTATAGCTTGATAAAAGTATACAAACTTAGCTTGAACGGCCGACTTCTGTTAGCTACATCATTTCATCAAATATGTCTCGCCACACTTTGCACAGTCTTGAATTTCATACTGAGCTACAGGTGCCTTGTCCACATATCCAGGTTTCTTTAGTCTGTCTACTGTACATCTTTATATACAGTCCATGCATTCTACTGTAATCACACTAAGGTTAACACGATTAGTAAGCAGTTCTGAATGAAGAAAATAACAAAAATAATTTCCAGTTATTGATGGTGATGACATAGATTTCTGAGAAATGTTTATACCTTGATCCCCTGTGTGGAACGATACTAGAATTCAATGGGCAGTTTAATCCTTCTTGCTCTCTCTCTCTCTCTCTCTCTCTCTCTCTCCCTCTCCCTCTCCCTCTCCCTCTCCCTCTCTCCCCCTCCCTCTCTCCCTCTCTCTCTCTCTCTCTCTCTCTCCCTCTCTCTTTCTCCCTCTCCCTTTCTCCCCCTCTCTCTCTCTCTCTCTCTCTATTTCTACTAACCCTCTTCCCCTTTCCCTCCCTATCTCCCCTCTCTCTCTCTCTCTCTCTCTCTCTCTCTCTCTCTCTCCCTCTCCCTCTCTCTTTCTCCCTCTCCCTTTCTCCCCCTCTCTCTCTCTATCTCTATTTCTCCTAACCCTCTTCCCCTGTCCCTCCCTATCTCCCCTCTCTCTCCCTACTCTCAATCTCCTGCCCCTCTTTCTCTCTCTCTCTTTCTCTGTCTCCTTCAATTCTCTCTCTCCCTCCCCTCCTCTCTCTTCCCCTCCCTCCTCTCACTCTCTCTACCCCCTTTCTCTATCTCCAGGCACTTATGTGAGGGAGGTGTCTGCATGTGTGTGTCAAGGTGAGTTTTTGTCATGCAGAGAATGGTGGAGCGTGATGCGATGTGGTGTGGAGCGGGGTTGGAGCAAGCAGATCTGTGTTGACACGTGCGGTCGTCAGTTTGTGTGTGTGTGTGTGTGTGTGTGTGTGTGCCTGATCTGTGTTGACACGTGCGGTCGTCTCTCTCTGTGTGTGTGTGTGTGTGTGTGTGTGTGTGTGTGTGTGTGTGTGTGTGTGTGTGTGTGTGTGTGTGTGTGTGTGTGTGTGCCTGATCTGTGTTGACACGTATGGTCATCAGAACATCTGAGATGACAGTCTAATGTGCTGGATTAATGAGTCTGGTGAGGCACTGGCTCCCGGCTGCAGGATCCACACACAAACACACACACACACACAAACACACACACACACAAACACACCCTGGTATTCATTCCCCTCCCTTCCTTCCGCCTTAAGTCTCACTCACACAGACCGTGAGGACCGACCGTGCCTTAGAATGTGCTTGTATAGCTGACTGATTGCTGAAATCGTTGTCTGTCCGCATGATTCAGGAGCACGTCATCCCTCTGAGCTAAAGGGTTAATTCAGCCTGACCTGCAGCCTGGTTAATTCTGGGGAGGCAATTCATGTTTCCATGTCTCAGAAAAGGTTGTTCATCATATGACCCAGGTTTGGAACCAAGTATACACTCTTAGAAAAAAGGGTTCCAAAAGTGTTCTTCGGCTGTCTCCAGAGTAGAACCCTTTTTGATTCCAGGTAGAACCATTCTTTGTTCCCTCTGTGGAAAGGGTTTTACCTGGAACCCAAAAGGTTTACCTGGAACTCAAAAGTGTTATTCAAAGGGTTCTGCTATGTGGACAGCCTTTTAGGTTCTAGATAGCACCTTTTTTTCTAAGAGTGTAGTTGGAGGACCCTCTAGTGCAGGGGATAGATCCTGGTCAACTTTATCAAATCAGATCAAATGTTATTTGTCACGTGCTTCGTAGACAACAGGTGTAGAATAACAAGGAAATTGTTATTTACGGGTCCTTATCCAATAATGCAGAGCTTAAAAATATGTAATAGTGATTAACAATAACGAGTAGAATATAACATGGCTATATACAGGAAGTAGAATATAACATGGCTGTTTTACAGGGAGTATATAATATAACATGGCTGTTTTACAGGTAGTATATAATATAACATGGCTGTTTTACAGGGAGTATATAATATAACATGGCTGTTTTACAGGGAGTAGAATATAACATGGCTGTTTTACAGGGAGTATATAATATAACATGGCTGTTTTACAGGGAGTATATAATATAACATGGCTGTTTTACAGGTAGTATATAATATAACATGGCTGTATACAGGGAGTAGAATATAACATGGCTGTTTTACAGGGAGTATATAATATAACATGGCTGTTTTACAGGGAGGATATAATATAACATGGCTGTTTTACAGGTAGTATATAATATAACATGGCTGTTTTACAGGGAGGATATAATATAACATGGCTGTATACAGGGAGTATATAATATAACATGGCTGTTTTACAGGGAGTATATAATATAACATGGCTGTTTTACAGGGAGTATATAATATAACATGGCTGTTTTACAGGGAGTATATAATATAACATGGCTGTTTTACAGGGAGTATATAATATAACATGGCTGTTTTACAGAGAGTATATAATATAACATGGCTGTTTTACAGGGAGTATATAATATAACATGGCTGTTTTACAGGGAGTATATAATATAACATGGCTGTTTTACAGGGAGTATATAATATAACATGGCTGTTTTACAGGGAGTATATAATATAACATGGCTGTTTTACAGGGAGTATATAATATAACATGGCTGTTTTACAGGGAGTATATAATATAACATGGCTGTTTTACAGGGAGTATATAATATAACATGGCTGTTTTACAGGGAGTATATAATATAACATGGCTGTTTTACAGAGAGTATATAATATAACATGGCTGTTTTACAGGGAGTATATAATATAACATGGCTGTTTTACAGGGAGTATATAATATAACATGGCTGTTTTACAGGGAGTATATAATATAACATGGCTGTTTTACAGGGAGTATATAATATAATATAACATGGCTGTTTTACAGGGAGTATAGAATATAACATGGCTGTTTTACAGGGAGTATATAATATAACATGGCTGTATACAGGGAGTATATAATATAACATGGCTGTTTTACAGGGAGTATATAATATAACATGGCTGTTTTACAGGGAGTATATAATATAACATGGCTGTTTTACAGGGAGTATATAATATAACATGGCTGTTTTACAGGGAGTATATAATATAATATAACATGGCTGTTTTACAGGGAGTATATAATATAACATGGCTGTATACAGGGAGTATATAATATAACATGGCTGTTTTACAGGGAGTATATAATATAACATGGCTGTTTTACAGGGAGTATATAATATAACATGGCTGTTTTACAGGGAGTATATAATATAACATGGCTGTTTTTACAGGGAGTAGAATATAATATAACATGGCTGTTTTTACAGGGAGTATATAATATAACATGGCTGTTTTACAGGGAGTATATAATATAACATGGCTGTATACAGGTAGTATATAATATAACATGGCTGTATACAGGGAGTAGAATATAACATGGCTGTATACAGGGAGTAGAATATAACATGGCTGTATACAGGAAGTATATAATATAACATGGCTGTTTTACAGGGAGTAGAATATAACATGGCTGTTTTACAGGTAGTATATAATATAACATGGCTGTATACAGGGAGTAGAATATAACATGGCTGTATACAGGGAGTAGAATATAACATGGCTGTATACAGGAAGTATATAATATAACATGGCTGTTTTACAGGGAGTAGAATATAACATGGCTGTTTTACAGGAAGTATATAATATAACATGGCTGTTTTACAGGGAGTATATAATATAACATGGCTGTTTTACAGGGAGTAGAATATAACATGGCTGTTTTACAGGGAGTATATAATATAACATGGCTGTTTTACAGGGAGTAGAATATAACATGGCTGTTTTACAGGGAGTATATAATATAACATGGCTGTATACAGGGAGTATATAATATAACATTGCTGTTTTACAGGGAGTATATAATAGAATATAACATGGCTGTTTTACAGGGAGTATATAATATAACATGGCTGTTTTACAGGGAGTATATAATAGAATATAACATGGCTGTTTTACAGGGAGTATATAATATAACATGGCTGTTTTACAGGGAGTATATAATATAACATGGCTGTTTTACAGGGAGTATATAATATAACATGGCTGTTTTACAGGGAGCATAATATAATATAACATGGCTGTTTTACAGGGAGTATATAATATAACATGGCTGTTTTACAGGGAGTATATAATATAACATGGCTGTTTTACAGGGAGTATAGAATATAACATGGCTGTTTTACAGGGAGTATATAATAGAATATAACATGGCTGTTTTACAGGGAGTATATAATATAACATGGCTGTTTTACAGGGAGTATATAATATAACATGGCTGTTTTACAGGGAGTATATAATATAACATGGCTGTTTTACAGGGAGCATAATATAATATAACATGGCTGTTTTACAGGGAGTATAGAATATAACATGGCTGTTTTACAGGGAGTATATAATATAACATGGCTGTTTTACAGGGAGTATATAATATAACATGGCTGTTTTACAGGGAGTATATAATATAACATGGCTGTTTTACAGGGAGTATAGAATATAACATGGCTGTTTTACAGGAAGTATATAATATAACATGGCTGTTTTACAGGGAGTAGAATATAACATGACTGTTTTACAGGGAGTATAGAATATAACATGGCTGTTTTACAGGAAGTATATAATATAACATGGCTGTTTTACAGGGAGTAGAATATAACATGACTGTTTTACAGGGAGTATATAATATAACATGGCTGTTTTACAGGAAGTATATAATATAACATGGCTGTTTTACAGGGAGTAGAATATAACATGGCTGTTTTACAGGAAGTATATAATATAACATGGCTGTTTTACAGGGAGTATATAATATAACATGGCTGTTTTACAGGGAGTATATAATATAACATGGCTGTTTTACAAGGAGTATATAATATAACATGGCTGTTTTACAGGGAGTAGAATATAACATGGCTGTTTTTACAGGGAGGATATAATATAACATGGCTGTTTTACAGGGAGTATATAATATAACATGGCTGTTTTTACAGGGAGTATATAATATAACATGGCTGTTTTACAGGAAGTATATAATATAACATGGCTGTTTTACAGGGAGTATAGAATATAACATGGCTGTTTTACAAGGAGTATATAATATAACATGGCTGTTTTACAGGGAGTATAGAATATAACATGGCTGTTTTACAGGGAGTATATAATATAACATGGCTGTTTTACAGGGAGTATAGAATATAACATGGCTGTTTTACAGGGAGTATATAATATAACATGGCTGTTTTACAGGGAGTATATAATATAACATGGCTGTATACAGGGAGTAGAATATAATATAACATGGCTGTTTTACAGGGAGTAGAATATAACATGGCTGTTTTACAGGGAGGATATAATATAACGTGGCTGTTTTACAGGGAGGATATAATATAACATGGCTGTATACAGGGAGTATATAATATAACATGGCTGTTTTACAGGAAGTATATAATATAACATGGCTGTTTTACAGGGAGTAGAATATAACATGGCTGTTTTACAGGGAGTATATAATATAACATGGCTGTTTTACAGGGAGTATATAATATAACATGGCTGTTTTACAGGGAGTATATAATATAACATGGCTGTTTTACAGGGAGTATATAATATAACATGGCTGTTTTACAGGGAGTATATAATATAACATGGCTGTTTTACAGGGAGTATATAATATAACATGGCTGTTTTACAGGGAGTATATAATATAACATGGCTGTTTTACAGGGAGTATATAATATAACATGGCTGTTTTACAGGGAGTATATAATATAACATGGCTGTTTTACAGGGAGTAGAATATAATATAACATGGCTGTTTTACAGGGAGTAGAATATAATATAACATGGCTGTTTTACAGGGAGTAGAATATAATATAACATGGCTGTTTTACAGGGAGTATATAATATAACATGGCTGTTTTACAGGGAGTATATAATATAACATGGCTGTTTTACAGGGAGTATATAATATAACATGGCTGTTTTACAGGGAGTATATAATATAACATGGCTGTTTTACAGGGAGTATATAATATAACATGGCTGTTTTTACAGGGAGTATAGAATATAATATAACATGGCTGTTTTACAGGGAGTAGAATATAACATGGCTGTTTTACAGGGAGTATATAATATAACATGGCTGTTTTACAGGGAGTAGAATATAATATAACATGGCTGTTTTACAGGGAGTAGAATATAACATGGCTGTTTTAAAGGGAGTATATAATATAACATGGCTGTTTTACAGGGAGTAGAATATAATATAACATGGCTGTTTTACAGGGAGTAGAATATAACATGGCTGTTTTACAGGGAGTATATAATATAACATGGCTGTTTTACAGGGAGTATATAATATAACATGGCTGTTTTACAGGGAGTATATAATATAACATGGCTGTTTTACAGGGAGTATATAATATAACATGGCTGTTTTACAGGGAGTATATAATATAACATGGCTGTATACAGGGAGGATATAATATAACATGGCTGTTTTACAGGGAGTAGAATATAACATGGCTGTTTTACAGGGAGTATATAATATAACATGGCTGTTTTACAGGGAGTAGAATATAACATTGCTGTTTTACAGGGAGTATATAATATAACATGGCTGTATTACAGGAAGTATATAATATAACATGGCTGTTTTACAGGGAGTATATAATATAACATGGCTGTTTTACAGGGAGTATATAATATAACATGGCTGTATTACAGGAAGTATATAATATAACATGGCTGTTTTACAGGGAGTATATAATATAACATGGCTGTTTTACAGGGAGTATATAATATAACATGGCTGTTTTACAGGGAGTATATAATATAACATGGCTGTATACAGGAAGTATATAATATAACATGGCTGTTTTACAGGGAGTAGAATATAACATGACTGTTTTACAGGGAGGATATAATATAACGTGGCTGTTTTACAGGGAGGATATAATATAACATGGCTGTATACAGGGAGTATATAATATAACATGGCTGTTTTACAGGAAGTATATAATATAACATGGCTGTTTTACAGGGAGTAGAATATAACATGGCTGTTTTACAGGGAGTATATAATATAACATGGCTGTTTTACAGGAAGTATATAATATAACATGGCTGTTTTACAGGGAGTATATAATATAACATGGCTGTTTTACAGGGAGTATATAATATAACATGGCTGTTTTACAGGAAGTATATAATATAACATGGCTGTTTTACAGGGAGTATATAATATAACATGGCTGTTTTACAGGGAGTATATAATATAACATGGCTGTTTTACAGGGAGTATATAATATAACATGGCTGTTTTACAGGGAGTATATAATATAACATGGCTGTATTACAGGAAGTATATAATATAACATGGCTGTTTTACAGGGAGTAGAATATAACATGGCTGTTTTACAGGGAGTATATAATATAACATGGCTGTTTTACAGGGAGTATATAATATAACATGGCTGTTTTACAGGGAGTATATAATATAACATGGCTGTTTTACAGGGAGTATATAATATAACATGGCTGTTTTACAGGGAGTATATAATATAACATGGCTGTTTTACAGGGAGTATATAATATAACATGGCTGTATTACAGGAAGTATATAATATAACATGGCTGTTTTACAGGGAGTAGAATATAACATGGCTGTTTTACAGGGAGTATATAATATAACATGGCTGTTTTACAGGGAGTAGAATATAACATGGCTGTTTTACAGGGAGTATATAATATAACATGGCTGTATTACAGGAAGTATATAATATAACATGGCTGTTTTACAGGGAGTATATAATATAACATGGCTGTTTTACAGGGAGTATATAATATAACATGGCTGTATTACAGGAAGTATATAATATAACATGGCTGTTTTACAGGGAGTATATAATATAACATGGCTGTTTTACAGGGAGTATATAATATAACATGGCTGTTTTACAGGGAGTATATAATATAACATGGCTGTATACAGGAAGTATATAATATAACATGGCTGTATACAGGAAGTATATAATATAACATGGCTGTTTTACAAGGAGTATATAATTTAACATGGCTGTTTTACAGGGAGTATATAATATAACATGGCTGTTTTACAAGGAGTATATAATTTAACATGGCTGTTTTACAGGGAGTATATAATATAACATGGCTGTTTTACAGGGAGTATATAATATAACATGGCTGTATTACAGTGAGTATAGAATATAACATGGCTGTTTTACAGGGAGTATATAATATAACATGGCTGTTTTACAGGGAGTATATAATATAACATGGCTGTTTTACAGGGAGTAGAATATAACATGGCTGTATACAGGGAGGATATAATATAACATGGCTGTTTTACAGGGAGTATATAATATAACATGGCTGTTTTACAGGGAGTATATAATATAACATGGCTGTATTACAGGAAGTATATAATATAACATGGCTGTTTTACAGGGAGTAGAATATAACATGGCTGTTTTACAGGGAGTATATAATATAACATGGCTGTTTTACAGGGAGTAGAATATAACATGGCTGTTTTACAGGGAGTATATAATATAACATGGCTGTATTACAGGAAGTATATAATATAACATGGCTGTTTTACAGGGAGTATATAATATAACATGGCTGTTTTACAGGGAGTATATAATATAACATGGCTGTATTACAGGAAGTATATAATATAACATGGCTGTTTTACAGGGAGTATATAATATAACATGGCTGTTTTACAGGGAGTATATAATATAACATGGCTGTTTTACAGGGAGTATATAATATAACATGGCTGTATACAGGAAGTATATAATATAACATGGCTGTATACAGGAAGTATATAATATAACATGGCTGTTTTACAAGGAGTATATAATTTAACATGGCTGTTTTACAGGGAGTATATAATATAACATGGCTGTTTTACAGGGAGTATATAATATAACATGGCTGTTTTACAGGGAGTATATAATATAACATGGCTGTTTTACAGGGAGTAGAATATAACATGGCTGTTTTACAGGGAGTAGAATATAACATGGCTGTATTACAGGGAGTATATAATATAACATGGCTGTTTTACAGGGAGTATATAATATAACATGGCTGTTTTACAGGGAGTATATAATATAACATGGCTGTATACAGGGAGTATATAATATAACATGGCTGTATACAGGAAGTATATAATATAACATGGCTGTTTTACAGGGAGTATATAATATAACATGGCTGTTTTACAGGGAGTATAGAATATAACATGGCTGTATACAGGAAGTAGAATATAACATGGCTGTTTTACAGGGAGTAGAATATAACATGGCTGTATTACAGGGAGTATATATTATAACATGGCTGTTTTACAGGGAGTATATAATATAACATGGCTGTTTTACAGGGAGTATATATTATAACATGGCTGTATACAGGGAGTAGAATATAACATGGCTGTATACAGGGAGTAGAATATAACATGGCTGTATACAGGAAGTAGAATATAACATGGCTGTATACAGGAAGTAGAATATAAATCAAATCAAATCAAATGTATTTATATAGCCCTTCGTACATCAGCTGATATCTCAAAGTGCTGTACAGAAACCCAGCCTAAAACCCCAAACAGCAAGCAATGCAGGTGTAGAAGCACGGTGGCTAGGAAAAACTCCCTAGAAAGGCCAAAACCTAGGAAGAAACCTAGAGAGGAACCAGGCTATGTGGGGTGGCCAGTCCTCTTCTGGCTGTGCTGGGTGGAGATTATAACAGAACATGGCCAAGATGTTCAAATGTTCATAGATGACCAGCATGTTTACCCAACTGTCATTATTAACAGATACATTTACCCAACTGTCAGCATTAACAGACACGTTTACCCAACTGTAAGCGTTAACAGACACGTTTACCCAACTGTCATTATTAACAGACACATTTACCCAACTGTCATTATTAACAGACACATTTACCCAACTGTCATTATTAACAGACACGTTTACCCAACTGTCATTATTAACAGACACATTTACCCAACTGTCAGCATTAACAGACACATTTACCCAACTGTCAGCATTAACAGACACGTTTACCCAACTGTCATTATTAACAGACACATTTACCCAACTGTCAGCATTAACAGACACGTTTACCCAACTGTCATTATTAACAGACACATTTACCCAACTGTCAGCATTAACAGACACGTTTACCCAACTGTAAGCGTTAACAGACACGTTTACCCAACTGTCATTATTAACAGACACATTTACCCAACTGTCATTATTAACAGACACATTTACCCAACTGTCATTATTAACAGACACGTTTACCCAACTGTCATTATTAACAGACACATTTACCCAACTGTCAGCATTAACAGACACATTTACCCAACTGTCATTATTAACAGACACATTTACCCAACTGTCATTATTAACAGACACGTTTACCCAACTGTCATTATTAACAGACACATTTACCCAACTGTCAGCATTAACAGACACATTTACCCAACTGTCAGCATTAACAGACACGTTTACCCAACTGTCATTATTAACAGACACATTTACCCAACTGTCAGCATTAACAGACACGTTTACCCAACTGTCATTATTAACAGACACATTTACCCAACTGTCAGCATTAACAGACACGTTTACCCAACTGTAAGCGTTAACAGACACGTTTACCCAACTGTCATTATTAACAGACACATTTACCCAACTGTCATTATTAACAGACACATTTACCCAACTGTCATTATTAACAGACACGTTTACCCAACTGTCATTATTAACAGACACATTTACCCAACTGTCAGCATTAACAGACACATTTACCCAACTGTCATTATTAACAGACACATTTACCCAACTGTCAGCATTTACAGTGACACATACAGTATACTCTGTACATGTGGCCAACCCTTCAGCGGCTGACTAATGTCATCTGAATACAGAGGTCTTTCACAAACAGTGTTGGACTGTAAGACTGTTGAGCTACTTTCTGGACGGCTTTGACAGGATACCATTAACATCCCAAGCACCTTGAAACCCCTTTATTCAGCACAGTATGAGATACTGGAGTGTAAAAGAGAGCAGGGGTGATGGTAGGAAACACAGCGCAGCACTTTTCTCTGGCCAAAGGCAACGTATACCAATGACGTCTGGGTCTAGGAACATCAACGGCAGCATTGTAGGGAAGATGCAGGAGAACACACACATGCGTGCACACACACACATTAACACACACACACACACACACACACACACACACACACACACACACACACCAATGCAGGAGAATTGCCTCTTTGATTTGGTCCCCCTCATGTCCAACGGTTCGTTTATGAATTCCAATCCAACGTACATCACATCAGAGCTCAGTAGTACTGTATCCACAACCTAACCAGAGATAATTACTAGATACTCCAGAGGTATGAAGGAGAGAAGTAGTTGAGGTCTGTTAGTTAAACAACACTTTTGGAACCATTTATACTGTATCACTGTAATGCGTCTGTGTGTAGCTGGTGAGATGAGTCAGGCGCAGGACAGCAGATATGAGTAATGAAAGCAATTTTACTCAGTAATAAAACAATACACGTCGTATAAATACAAGGCCACAAATACGGACCGCAATACAATAAACAGTTACTCACAAACAAACATGGGGCAACAGAGGGTTAAATAATGAACAAGTAATTGGGGAATTGAAACCAGGTGTGTAAGACAAAGACAAAACAAATGGAAAATGAAAAGTGGAACGGCGATGGCTAGAAGGCCGGTGACGTCGACCGCCGAACGCTGCCCGAACAAGGAGAGGCCAAAAGTTTTGAGAATGACACAAATATTAATTTTCACACAGTTTGCTGCTTCAGTGTCTTTAGATATTTTTGTCAGATGTTACTATGGAATACTGAAGTATAATAACAAGCATTTCATAAGTGTCAAAGGCTTTTATTGACAATTACATGAAGTTGATGCAAAGAGTCAATATTTGCAGTGTTGACCCTTCTTTTTCAAGACCTCTGCAATCTGCCCTGGCATGGTGTCAATTAACTTCTGGGCCACATCCTAACTGATGGAAGCCCATTCTTGCATAATCAATGCTTGGAGTTTGTCAGAATTTGTGGGTTTTTGTTTGTCCACCAGCCTCTTGAAGATTGACCACAAGTTCTCAATGGGATTAAGGTCTGGGGAGTTTCATGGCCAAGGACCCAAAATATTGATGTTGTGTTCCACCAAGCCACTTAGTTATCACTTTGCCTCATGGCAAGGTGCTCCATCATGCTGGAAAATGTATTGTTCGTCACTAAACTGTTCCTGGATGGTTGGGAGAAGTTGCTCTCGGAGGATGTGTTGATACCATTCTTTATTCATGACTGTGTTCTTGGGCAAAATTGTGAGTGAGCCCACTCCCTTGGCTGAGAAGCAACCCCACACATGAATGGTCTCAGGATGCTTTACTGTTCGCATGACACAGGACTGATGATAGTTCTGACCTTGTCTTCCCCGGACAAGCTTTTTCCGGATGCCCCAAACAATCGGAAAGGGGATTCATCAGAGAAAATTACTTTACCACAGTCCTCAGCAGTCCAATCCGTGTACCTTTTACAGAATATTAGTCTGTCCCTGATGTTTTTCCTAGAGAAAAGTGGCTGCTTTGCTGCCCTTCTTAACACCAGGCCATCCTCCAAAAGTCTTCATCTCACTGTGCGTGCAGATGCACTCACATCTGCCTGCTGCCATTCCTGAGCAAGCTCTATACTGGTGGTGCCCCGATCCCTCAGTTGAATCAACTTTAGGAGACAGTCCTGGCGCTTGCTGGACTTTCTTGGGTGCCCTGAAGCCTTCTTCACAACAATTGAACCGCTCTCCTTGAAGTTCTTGATGATACGATAAATGGTTGATTTAGGTGCAATCTTACTGGCAGCAATATCCTTACCTGTGAAGCCCTTTTTGTGCAAAGCAATGATGATAGCACGTGTTTCCTTGCCGATTAACCATGGTTGACAGAGGAAGAACAATGATTCCAAGCACCACCCTCCTTTTGAAGCTTCCAGTCTGTTATTCGAACTCAATCAGCATGACAAAGTGATCTCCAGCTTTGTCCTCGTCAACACTCACACCTGTGTTAATTAACGAGAGAATCACTGACATGATGTCAGCTGGTCCTTTTATGGCAGGGCTGAAAGGCAGTGGAAATGTTTTGGGGGGATTCAGTTCATTTGCATGGCAAAGAGGGACTTTGCAATTAATTGCAATTCATCTGATCACTCTTCATAACATTCTGAAGAATATGCAAATTGCCATCATACAAACTGAGGCAGCAGACTTTGAGAAACGTAATATTTGTGTCATTCTCAAAACTTTTGGCCACGACATTACATATGAGATGAGTAATGTATGGTATGTAATCATTATATAAAGTGGCATTGTACCTCTTTGAGCTAGGGGGCAGTATTTTCACATCTGGATGAAAAGCGGGCCCAAAGTAAACTGCCTATTACTCAGGCCCAGAAGCTAGAATATACATATAATTGGAAGATCTGGATAGGAAACACTCTAAAGTTTCTAAAACTGTTAAAATAATGTCTGTGAGTATAACAGAACTGATATGGCAGGAGAAACACCGAGGACAAACCATCCAGAAAAATATAATTTCAGCCTACCACTGTTTCCAATGGCTGTCATGTTTAATATGAGGCGAAAACCTCCCAGATTGCGGTTCCTAGGTCTTCCACTAGATGTCAACATTCTTTAGAAAGAGTTTCAGGCTTGTTTTTGGAAAAATGAGCTAGAATTTGTAGCTTTTCTAGGTGGCTCCCATTTTGGCTGTAGTGTTTTCATGCGCATGGATGAGAGCACTTTCTTTGTTGTTTATCTCCGCTAAAGACAATAACGATTCTCCTTCTTAAATGTTATAGTTTATTTACGTATTAGGGTACCTGAGGTTTGATTATAAATGTTGTTTGACCTTTTTGGAGAAGTTTATTGGTAACGTTTGGAATTCAATTTGTAACCATTTTGAAGTAGGGAAACCGGTGGATTGTTGAATGAAGCACGCCCACTAAACTGAGTTTTTGGTATATAAAGAAGGAACTTATCGAAGGACCATTTGTGATGTAGCTGGGACCTTTTGGAGTGCCAACAGAAGAAGATCTTCAAAGGTAAGTGATTTATTTTATCGCTATTTCTGACTTTCGTGGCGCACCTGCCTGGTTGGAAAATGTTTTTAATGCTTTTGTGTGCGGGGTGCTGTCCTCAGATAATCGCATGGTGTGCTTATAATAAGACTTGATATTTCCTGGGTAATGTAAGAAATAATACATTAAAAAAAATACTGCATAGTTTCCTAAGAACACGAAGCGAGGCGACCATCTCTATCTATCTTGTAACCACGTACTTTTATTGAGTGTAAAATACTGTACGTTGCTTCCCCAAGCCACCACCTGAAATCAGTGACACCATTACAAATGGTATAATTTCATTTCTACGGTTCTTTTCTCTTATGTCTGTAAGTAAAAAAGTAGCATTTTGCTCTAATGTTTCCTTGTGTCACCCTTAACACGCCCAGTGCCTCAGAGTGACAGTGTAGTAGACGCTATTAAAAGTGAGTGTGTTCATGTTTCGCATTAGCTCTGCGTTCCTGGTTGTGGTTTGTGAGTTGTTCATGTGTGGTTGATGACATTCCCAATCTTTCCCTGCTCTCTCTCTCTCAGCTCTCTCTTTCCCTGTTCTCTCTCTCCCAGCTCTCTGTCTTGGGCGCCCTGAAGCCTTCTTCACAACAAATGAACCGCTCTCCTTGAAGTTCTTGATGATCCGATAAATGGTTGATTTAGGTGTCGCTCTCTCTCTCAATTCAAATTCAATTCAAGGGGCTTTATTGGCATGGGAAACATATGTTAACATTGCCAAAGCAAGTGAAGTAGATAATAAACAAAAGTGAAATAAACAATAAAAATGAACAGTCAACATTACACTCACAGAAGTTCCAAAAGAATAAAGACATTTCAAATGTCATATTATATACAGTGTTGTAACAATGTGCAAAATAGTTCAAGTACAAAAGGGAACATAAATTAACATAAATATGGGTTGTATTTACAATGGTGTTTGTTCTTCACTGGTTGCCCTTTTCTTGTGGCAACAGGTCACAAATCTTGCTGCTGTGATGGCACACTGGTATTTCACCCAGTAGATATAGGAATTTATCAAAATCGGGTTTGTTTTCGATTTCAAAAAACATAATTTCAAAAAAATTGTGGACTGCAAATTGACCGCAAGAAGCCAAAACAGAAACACATTTTTTGACTAAAACATAACCATTTCAAACCTTGCATACATTTGTATACAATCAAGTCTCTCTATTATGAGTGGGGAATACTTGGAAACAGATTTCTTAAATTAAAATAACTCGGAGCTGATTTCCTGGTGTTTTTACAGTCTACTATGACCAACCAACAATGAAAAAAATAAATAATACATTTACTCAGAAAACTTGGGGGGGGGAAACCCACCCTCGGCCAGTGGGCACCCAGTTGAAAAACCTTATGTATAATAAAGAAAAACTTATGAAAATAAATGATTATTATTATTATTATTATTACATACTGAGGATAAAATTACATCAAATATTAAACATTTCTTACTTAGTTGTTGCTACCCAACCACACAAAGAAATGAGCCGTATCTCTTCTGCCCCACCATCAGAGCCTAGTACATGGCATAGCCCACGCTCTGTACGTCCTCTTCCATCTCCTGCGGAGTGAACAGCATATACAATTAGATATTAGGTTATGTGAGAAATGTCTGTGTTCAGAATCTCGGTCAGTTGTGTCTCTTAGGCTCATATCTCAATCTCTCCTTTTTACCCACTGGTAAGGTACCAGGGTTAACACACAAACTCGTGCAGGTGTACCCTCATACAGGGCTCTTTGATGTCTGGGTGTGGAAAAGGTTTCTTAAAATTAACTGGTACATTCACCCCTAAGGCCTCATCACACTGCCTCTGCCAAGAATCCCATGGATCTGTATGGAAATCCTGTTATGAGTGAGTGAGTGAGTGAGTGAGTGAGTGAGTTAGGTGTTGCTAATGTGTGCTTATACATTTTCAGGAGTAATGGTGGGAGAGGTAATGTCTTGTACAGGTGAAGTTTACATACACTTAGGTTGGAGTCATTAAAACTAATTTTTCAAACACTCCACAAATTTCTTGTTAACAGACTATAGTTTTGGCAAGTCGGTTAGGACATCTACTTTGTGGATGACACAGAATTTTTCTAACAATTGTTTACAGATAGATTATTTCACTTATAACTCACTGTATCGAAAACAAAAATAGAACTGTTTGGCCTCCCAGGTGGCGCAGTGGTCTAGATTCCCTTGCACTGCACTGCATCGCAGCGCAAGCTGTGCCACCAGAGACTCTGGGTTCGCGCCCAGGCTCTGTCGCAGCTGGCCGCGCCCGGGAGGTCTGTGGTACAAAGCACAATTGGCCTAGTGTCGTCCGGGTAGGGAGGGTTTGGCCGGTAGGGATATCCTTGTCTCATGGCGCACCAGCTACTCCTGTGGATATATTAAAGCAACATCTCAAGACATCAGTCAGGAAGTTAAAGCTGGGTCGCAAATGGGTCTTCCAAATGGACATTGACATACTTCCAAAGTTGTGGCAAAATGGCTTTAGGACGACAAAGTCAAGGTATTGGAGTGGCCATCACAAAGCCCTGACCTCAATCCCATAGACAATATGTGGGCAGAACTGAAAAAGTGTATGCGAGCAAGGAGGCCTACAAACCTGACTCTGTTACATCAACTCTGTCATGAGGAATGGGCCAAAATTCACCCAACTTATTGTGGGAAGCTTGAAATGTTTGACCCAAATTAAACAATTTAAAGGCAACACTACCAAATACTATTGTCTATGGGATTGAGGTCAGGGCTTTGTGATGGCCACTCCAATACCTTGACTTTGTCGTCCTAAAGCCATTTTGCCACAACTTTGGAAGTATGTCAATGTCCATTTGGAAGACCCATTTGCGACCCAGCTTTAACTTCCTGACTGATGTCTTGTAAACTTTGTGATGAAAGAAATACAAGTTGAAATAGGTGGGTGAGACAATCTGCTGCCAACTATTATTCTGACATTTCTTAAAATAAAAGTGGTGATCCTAAAGACAGGGAATTTTTACCAGGATTATTAAAGGGGTACAAAACTCCTTGTCACTTTAGTGGTACCCTGCAAGGTACGTCCTTTGAACCTTTAGTTATAAGTTATATATATATATGTATTTATATATCTCTCTGCATCATACTCAACCGGTGAACGATCCTGATAATGATCGAGACCAGCCCACTGACGCACCAGATGGAAGAGCAGTCAGAGAGACAATCTGCTGCCATCATTTCTGATTGATTGATTGATTGATTGATTCACGTCCCCAGTGTCAAATTAAGACAATAAGCCTTTTTATGAAGTCTTCTTTATTTCCTGCAAGTACAAATCCAGTACAGTAGTTCAAATGTGTTATGTTGTTCAAACGAGGTAGAAAATTATCCACCTGTGGGCACCTCAACCAGCTTTAACTGATGTTCTACCTGTGGACAGCTCACCCACCTTTAATCAGTGTTCTACCTGTGGACACCTCACCACCTTTAACTGGTGTTCTACCTGTGGACACCTCACCACCTTTAACTGATGTTCTACCTGTGGACACCTTTAACTGATGTTCTACCTGTGGACACCTTTAACTGATGTTCTACCTGTGGACACCTTTAACTGATGTTCTACCTGGGGACACCTCACCACCTTTAACTGATGTTCTACCTGTGGACACCTCACCAACTTTAACTGATGTTCTACCTGTGGACACCTCACCACCATTAACTGATGTTCTACCTGTGGACACCTTTAACTGATGTTCAACCTGTGGACACCTTTCACTGATGTTCTACCTGTGGACACCTTACCACCTTTAACTGATGTTCTACCTGTGGACACCTTACCACCTTTAACTGATGTTCTACCTGTGCACAACTTTAACTGATGTTCTACCTGTGGACACCTCATCACCTTTAACTGGTGTTCTACCTGTGGACACCTCAACCACCTTTAACTGATGTTCTACCTGTGGACACCTCACCACCTTTAACTGATGTTCTACCTGTGGACACCTCATCACCTTTAACTGGAGTTCTACCTGTGGACACCTCACCCACCTTTAACTGATGTTCTACCTGTGGACACCTCACCCACCTTTAACTGATGTTCTACCTGTGGACACCTCACCACCTTTAACTGATGTTCTACCTTTGGACACCTCACCACCTTTAACTGATGTTCTACCTGTGGGTACCTCACCACCTTTAACTGATGTTCTACCTGTGGACACCTCTCCACCTTTAACTGATGTTCTACCTGTGGACACCTCACCACCTTTAACTGATATTCTACCTGTGGACACCTCACCCACCTTTAACTGATGTTCTACCTGTGGACACCTTTAACTGATGTTCTACCTGTAGACACCTCATCACCTTTAACTGATGTTCTACCTGTGTACACATTTAACTGATGTTCTACCTGTGGACACCTCACCACCTTTAACTGATGTTCTACCTGTGGACACCTCACCACCTTTAACTGATATTCTACCTGTGGACACCTCACCACCTTGAACTGATGTTCTACCTGTGGACACCTCATCACCTTTAACTGATATTCTACCTGTGGGCACCTCACCCACCTGTAACTGATGTTCTACCTGTGGACACCTCACCACCTTTAAGTGATGTTCTACCTGTGGACACCTCATCACCTTTAACTGATGTTCTACCTGTGGACACCTCACCCACCTTTAACTGATATTCTACCTGTGGACACCTGACCACCTTTAACTGATGTTCTACCTGTGGACACCTTTAACTGATGTTCTACCTGTGGACACCTTTAACTGATGTTCTACCTGTGGACACCTCACCACCTTTAACTGATGTTCTACCTGTGGGTACCTCACCACCTTTAACTGATGTTCTACCTGTGGACACCTCTCCACCTTTAACTGATGTTCTACCTGTGGACACCTCACCACCTTTAACTGATATTCTACCTGTGGACACCTCACCCACCTTTAACTGATGTTCTACCTGTGGACACCTCACCACCTTTAACTGATGTTCTACCTGTGGACACCTCACCACCTTTAACTGATGTTCTACCTGTGGACACCTCTCTACCTTTAACTGATGTTCTACCTGTAGACACCTCATCACCTTTAACTGATGTTCTACCTGTGGACACCTTTAACTGATGTTCTACCTGTGGACACCTCTCCACCTTTAACTGATGTTCTACCTGTGGACACCTCACCACCTTTAACTGATGTTCTACCTGTGGACACCTCACCACCTTTAACTGATGTTCTACCTGTGGACACCTCACCACCTTTAACTGATGTTCTACCTGTGGACACCTCATCACCTTTAACTGATATTCTACCTGTGGACACCTCATCACCTTTAACTGATGTTCTACCTGTGGACACCTCACCCACCTTTAACTGATGTTTTACCTGTGGACACCTCACCACCTTGAACTGATGTTGGGTGAATAAACACTACAACCTACTGTATGGGTTAATAAACATTACAACCTACTGTATGGGTGAATAAACACTACAACCTACTGTATGGGTGAATAAACATTACAACCTACTGTATGGGTTAATAAACACTACAACCTACTGTATGTATGGGTGAATAAACATTACAACCTACTGTATAGGTGAATAAACATTACAACCTACTGTATGGGTTAATAAACATTACAACCTACTGTATGTATGGGTTAATAAACATTACAACCTACTGTATGTATGGGTGAATAAACACTACAACCTACTATATGTATGGGTGAATAAACACTACAACCTACTGTATGGGTGAATAAACATTACAACCTACTGTATGGGTTAATAAACACTACAACCTACTGTATGGGTGAATAAACACTACAACCTACTGTATGGGTGAATAAACACTACAACCTACTGTATGGGTTAATAAACACTACAACCTACTGTATGTATGGGTGAATAAACACTACAACCTACTGTATGGGTTAATAAACACTACAACCTACTGTATGTATGGGTGAATAAACATTACAACCTACTGTATGGGTTAATAAACACTACAACCTACTGTATAGGTGAATAAACATTACAACCTACTGTATGTATGGGTTAATAAACACTACAACCTACTGTATGGGTGAATAAACACTACAACCTACTGTATGTATGGGTGAATAAACACTACAACCTACTGTATGGGTTAATAAACACTACAACCTACTGTATGTATGGGTGAATAAACACTACAACCTACTGTATGGGTTAATAAACACTACAACCTACTGTATGGGTTAATAAACACTACAACCTACTGTATGTATAGGTGAATAAACATTACAACCTACTGTATGGGTGAATATACACTACAACCTACTGTATGTATGGGTGAATAAACATTACAACCTACTGTATGTATGGGTGAATAAACATTACAACCTACTGTATGGGTGAATATACACTACAACCTACTGTATAGGTGAATATACACTACAACCTACTGTATGTATGGGTGAATAAACATTACAACCTACTGTATGGGTGAATATACACTACAACCTACTGTATAGGTAAATAAACATTACAACCTACTGTATGTATGGGTTAATAAACATTAGAACATACTGTATGTATGGGTGAATATACACTACAACCTACTGTATAGGTGAATATACACTACAACCTACTGTATGTATGGGTTAATAAACATTAGAACATACTGTATGTATGGGTGAATAAACACTACAACCTACTGTATGGGTGAATATACACTACAACCTACTGTATGGGTGAATAAACATTACAACCTACTGTATGGGTTAATAAACATTACAACCTACTTCTATGGGTGAATAAACATTACAACCTACTGTATAGGTGAATAAACATTACAACCTACTGTATGGGTGAATAAACACTACAACCTACTGTATAGGTGAATAAACACTACAACCTACTGTATGTATGGGTTAATAAACATTAGAACATACTGTATAGGTGAATAAACATTACAACCTACTGTATGGGTTAATAAACATTACAACCTACTGTATGGGTGAATAAACATTACAACCTACTGTATAGGTGAATAAACATTACAACCTACTGTATAGGTGAATAAACACTACAACCTACT
Source organism: Oncorhynchus mykiss (assembly GCF_057628025.1). NCBI lineage: Eukaryota > Metazoa > Chordata > Actinopteri > Salmoniformes > Salmonidae > Oncorhynchus > Oncorhynchus mykiss. Next base: position 87,565,207 of record NC_143025.1, on the reverse strand, counting down.
GTATAGGTGAATAAACATTACAACCTACTGTATAGGTGAATAAACATTACAACCTACTGTATAGGTGAATAAACATTACAACCTACTGTATAGGTGAATAAACACTACAACCTACTGTATAGGTGAATAAACACTACAACCTACTGTATGTATGGGTTAATAAACATTAGAACATACTGTATGTATAGGTGAATAAACATTACAACCTACTGTATGGGTGAATAAACACTACAACCTACTGTATGGGTGAATAAACACTACAACCTACTGTATGGGTGAATAAACACTACAACCTACTGTATGGGTGAATAAACATTACAACCTACTGTATGGGTGAATAAACACTACAACCTACTGTATGGGTGAATAAACATTACAACCTACTGTATAGGTGAATAAACACTACAACCTACTGTATGTATGGGTGAATAAACACTACAACCTACTGTATGGGTGAATAAACACTACAACCTACTGTATGGGTGAATAAACACTACAACCTACTGTATGTATAGGTGAATAAACATTACAACCTACTGTATGGGTGAATAAACACTACAACCTACTGTATGGGTGAATAAACACTACAACCTACTGTATGGGTGAATAAACACTACAACCTACTGTATGGGTGAATAAACATTACAACCTACTGTATGGGTGAATAAACACTACAACCTACTGTATGGGTGAATAAACATTACAACCTACTGTATGGGTGAATAAACACTACAACCTACTGTATAGGTGAATAAACACTACAACCTACTGTATGTATGGGTGAATAAACACTACAACCTACTGTATAGGTGAATAAACACTACAACCTACTGTATAGGTGAATAAACATTACAACCTACTGTATGGGTGAATAAACATTACAACCTACTGTATGGGTGAATAAACACTACAACCTACTGTATAGGTGAATAAACACTACAACCTACTGTATGGGTGAATAAACATTACAACCTACTGTATGGGTGAATAAACACTACAACCTACTGTATGTATGGGTGAATAAACACTACAACCTACTGTATAGGTGAATAAACACTACAACCTACTGTATGGGTGAATAAACACTACAACCTACTGTATAGGTGAATAAACATTACAACCTACTGTATGGGTGAATAAACACTACAACCTACTGTATAGGTGAATAAACATTACAACCTACTGTATGGGTGAATAAACATTACAACCTACTGTATGGGTGAATAAACACTACAACCTACTGTATAGGTGAATAAACACTACAACCTACTGTATGGGTGAATAAACACTACAACCTACTGTATAGGTGAATAAACATTACAACCTACTGTATGGGTGAATAAACACTACAACCTACTGTATGGGTGAATAAACACTACAACCTACTGTATTGGTGAATAAACATTACAACCTACTGTATGGGTGAATAAACACTACAACCTACTGTATGGGTGAATAAACACTACAACCTACTGTATAGGTGAATAAACACTACAACCTACTGTATAGGTGAATAAACACTACAACCTACTGTATGGGTGAATAAACACTACAACCTACTGTATGGGTTAATAAACACTACAACCTACTGTATAGGTGAATAAACACTACAACCTACTGTATAGGTGAATAAACATTACAACCTACTGTATAGGTGAATAAACACTACAACCTACTGTATGGGTGAATAAACACTACAACCTACTGTATAGGTGAATAAACACTACAACCTACTGTATAGGTGAATAAACACTACAACCTACTGTATGGGTGAATAAACACTACAACCTACTGTATAGGTGAATAAACACTACAACCTACTGTATAGGTGAATAAACATTACAACCTACTGTATAGGTGAATAAACACTACAACCTACTGTATGGGTGAATAAACACTACAACCTACTGTATGGGTGAATAAACACTACAACCTACTGTATGGGTGAATAAACACTACAACCTACTGTATGGGTGAATAAACACTACAACCTACTGTATGGGTGAATAAACACTACAACCTACTGTATGGGTGAATAAACACTACAACCTACTGTATGGGTGAATAAACACTACAACCTACTGTATGGGTGAATAAACATTACAACCTACTGTATGGGTGAATAAACATTACAACCTACTGTATGGGTGAATAAACATTACAACCTACTGTATAGGTGAATAAACATTACAACCTACTGTATGTATGGGTGAATAAACACTACAACCTACTGTATGTATGGGTGAATAAACACTACAACCTACTGTATAGGTGAATAAACACTACAACCTACTGTATAGGTGAATAAACATTACAACCTACTGTATGTATGGGTGAATAAACACTACAACCTACTGTATGGGTGAATAAACACTACAACCTACTGTATAGGTGAATAAACATTACAACCTACTGTATGTATGGGTGAATAAACACTACAACCTACTGTATGTATGGGTGAATAAACACTACAACCTACTGTATGTATGGGTGAATAAACACTACAACCTACTGTATGGGTGAATAAACACTACAACCTACTGTATGTATGGGTGAATAAACACTACAACCTACTGTATGGGTGAATAAACACTACAACCTACTGTATAGGTGAATATACACTACAACCTACTGTATGTATGGGTGAATAAACACTACAACCTACTGTATGTATGGGTGAATAAACACTACAACCTACTGTATGGGTGAATAAACACTACAACCTACTGTATAGGTGAATATACACTACAACCTACTGTATGTATGGGTGAATAAACACTACAACCTACTGTATAGGTGAATAAACACTACAACCTACTGTATAGGTGAATATACACTACAACCTACTGTATGTATGGGTGAATAAACACTACAACCTACTGTATGGGTGAATAAACACTACAACCTACTGTATGGGTGAATAAACACTACAACCTACTGTATGGGTGAATAAACACTACAACCTACTGTATGGGTGAATAAACATTACAACCTACTGTATGGGTGAATAAACACTACAACCTACTGTATAGGTGAATAAACATTACAACCTACTATATAGGTGAATAAACATTACAACCTACTGTATGTATGGGTGAATAAACACTACAACCTACTGTATGGGTGAATAAACATTACAACCTACTGTATGGGTGAATAAACACTACAACCTACTGTATAGGTGAATAAACATTACAACCTACTATATAGGTGAATAAACATTACAACCTACTGTATGGGTGAATAAACATTACAACCTACTATATAGGTGAATAAACACTACAACCTACTGTATAGGTGAATAAACATTACAACCTACTGTATGGGTGAATAAACACTACAACCTACTGTATAGGTGAATAAACATTACAACCTACTATATAGGTGAATAAACATTACAACCTACTGTATGGGTGAATAAACACTACAACCTACTGTATGGGTGAATAAACACTACAACCTACTGTATGGGTGAATAACCATTACAACCTACTGTATGGGTGAATAAACACTACAACCTACTGTATGGGTGAATAAACACTACAACCTACTGTATGGGTGAATAAACACTACAACCTACTGTATGGGTGAATAAACACTACAACCTACTGTATGGGTGAATAAACACTACAACCTACTGTATGGGTGAATAAACACTACAACCTACTGTATGGGTGAATAAACACTACAACCTACTGTATAGGTGAATAAACATTACAACCTACTATATAGGTGAATAAACATTACAACCTACTGTATGGGTGAATAAACACTACAACCTACTGTATGTATGGGTGAATAAACATTACAACCTACTGTATGGGTGAATAAACACTACAACCTACTGTATGGGTGAATAAACACTACAACCTACTGTATGTATGGGTGAATAAACATTACAACCTACTGTATGGGTGAATAAACACTACAACCTACTGTATGGGTTAATAAACACTACAACCTACTGTATGGGTTAATAAACACTACAACCTACTGTATGGGTGAATAAACACTACAACCTACTGTATGGGTTAATAAACACTACAACCTACTGTATGTATGGGTGAATAAACATTACAACCTACTGTATAGGTGAATAAACACTACAACCTACTGTATAGGTGAATAAACACTACAACCTACTGTATGGGTTAATAAACACTACAACCTACTGTATGTATGGGTTAATAAACACTACAACCTACTGTATGTATGGGTGAATATACACTACAACCTACTGTATAGGTGAATAAACACTACAACCTACTGTATGTATGGGTTAATAAACACTACAACCTACTGTATGTATGGGTTAATAAACACTACAACCTACTGTATGTATGGGTTAATAAACACTACAACCTACTGTATGTATGGGTGAATAAACACTACAACCTACTGTATGGGTTAATAAACACTACAACCTACTGTATGTATGGGTGAATAAACACTACAACCTACTGTATGGGTGAATAAACATTACAACCTACTGTATGTATGGGTGAATAAACACTACAACCTACTGTATGGGTGAATAAACACTACAACCTACTGTATGGGTTAATAAACACTACAACCTACTGTATGGGTGAATAAACACTACAACCTACTGTATGGGTTAATAAACACTACAACCTACTGTATGGGTGAATAAACACTACAACCTACTGTATGTATGGGTGAATAAACATTACAACCTACTGTATGGGTTAATAAACACTACAACCTACTGTATGTATGGGTGAATAAACATTACAACCTACTGTATGGGTGAATAAACACTACAACCTACTGTATGTATGGGTTAATAAACATTACAACCTACTGTATGTATGGGTGAATAAACACTACAACATACTGTATGGGTGAATAAACACTACAACCTACTGTATGGGTGAATAAACACTACAACCTACTGTATGGGTGAATAAACACTACAACCTACTGTATAGGTGAATAAACATTACAACCTACTGTATGTATGGGTGAATAAACATTACAACCTACTGTATGTATGGGTGAATAAACACTACAACCTACTGTATAGGTGAATAAACACTACAACCTACTGTATGGGTGAATAAACACTACAACCTACTGTATGGGTGAATAAACATTACAACCTACTGTATGGGTGAATAAACACTACAACCTACTGTATAGGTGAATAAACATTACAACCTACTATATAGGTGAATAAACATTACAACCTACTGTATGTATGGGTGAATAAACACTACAACCTACTGTATGGGTGAATAAACATTACAACCTACTGTATAGGTGAATAAACACTACAACCTACTGTATAGGTGAATAAACATTACAACCTACTGTATGGGTGAATAAACACTACAACCTACTGTATGGGTGAATAAACACTACAACCTACTGTATGGGTGAATAAACACTACAACCTACTGTATGGGTTAATAAACACTACAACCTACTGTATGTATGGGTGAATAAACATTACAACCTACTGTATGGGTGAATAAACACTACAACCTACTGTATGGGTTAATAAACACTACAACCTACTGTATGGGTTAATAAACACTACAACCTACTGTATGGGTGAATAAACACTACAACCTACTGTATGGGTTAATAAACACTACAACCTACTGTATGTATGGGTGAATAAACATTACAACCTACTGTATAGGTGAATAAACACTACAACCTACTGTATAGGTGAATAAACACTACAACCTACTGTATGGGTTAATAAACACTACAACCTACTGTATGGGTGAATAAACACTACAACCTACTGTATAGGTGAATAAACACTACAACCTACTGTATGGGTTAATAAACACTACAACCTACTGTATGTATGGGTTAATAAACACTACAACCTACTGTATGTATGGATGAATAAACATTACAACCTACTGTATGGGTGAATAAACACTACAACCTACTGTATGGGTTAATAAACACTACAACCTACTGTATGGGTGAATAAACACTACAACCTACTGTATGGGTTAATAAACACTACAACCTACTGTATGGGTTAATAAACACTACAACCTACTGTATGGGTGAATAAACACTACAACCTACTGTATGGGTTAATAAACACTACAACCTACTGTATGGGTTAATAAACATTACAACCTACTGTATGGGTGAATAAACACTACAACCTACTGTATGTATGGGTGAATAAACATTACAACCTACTGTATGTATAGGTGAATAAACACTACAACCTACTGTATGTATGGGTGAATAAACATTACAACCTACTGTATGTATGGGTGAATAAACATTACAACCTACTGTATGTATAGGTGAATAAACACTACAACCTACTGTATGTATGGGTGAATAAACATTACAACCTACTGTATGGGTGAATAAACACTACAACCTACTGTATGTATGGGTGAATAAACATTACAACCTACTGTATGTATGGGTGAATAAACATTACAACCTACTGTATGGGTGAATAAACACTACAACCTACTGTATGTATGGGTGAATAAACACTACAACCTACTGTATGTATGGGTGAATAAACACTACAACCTACTGTATGGGTGAATAAACACTACAACCTACTGTATGGGTGAATAAACACTACAACCTACTGTATAGGTGAATAAACACTACAACCTACTGTATGTATGGGTGAATAAACACTACAACCTACTGTATGTATGGGTGAATAAACACTACAACCTACTGTATGGGTGAATAAACACTACAACCTACTGTATGGGTTAATAAACACTACAACCTACTGTATGGGTTAATAAACATTACAACCTACTGTATGGGTGAATAAACACTACAACCTACTGTATGTATGGGTGAATAAACATTACAACCTACTGTATGGGTTAATAAACACTACAACCTACTGTATGGGTGAATAAACACTACAACCTACTGTATAGGTGAATAAACACTACAACCTACTGTATGGGTGAATAAACACTACAACCTACTGTATGTATGGGTGAATAAACACTACAACCTACTGTATGGGTGAATAAACACTACAACCTACTGTATAGGTGAATAAACATTACAACCTACTGTATGGGTGAATAAACACTACAACCTACTGTATGGGTGAATAAACACTACAACCTACTGTATAGGTGAATAAACATTACAACCTACTGTATGGGTGAATAAACACTACAACCTACTGTATAGGTGAATAAACACTACAACCTACTGTATGTATGGGTGAATAAACATTACAACCTACTGTATGTATGGGTGAATAAACACTACAACCTACTGTATAGGTGAATAAACACTACAACCTACTGTATGGGTGAATAAACATTACAACCTACTGTATGGGTGAATAAACACTACAACCTACTGTATAGGTGAATAAACACTACAACCTACTGTATAGGTGAATAAACACTACAACCTACTGTATGGGTGAATAAACATTACAACCTACTGTATGGGTGAATAAACACTACAACCTACTGTATAGGTGAATAAACATTACAACCTACTGTATAGGTGAATAAACACTACAACCTACTGTATGGGTGAATAAACACTACAACCTACTGTATAGGTGAATAAACACTACAACCTACTGTATGTATGGGTAAATAAACATTACAACCTACTGTATGTATGGGTAAATAAACACTACAACCTACTGTATGTATGGGTGAATAAACACTACAACCTACTGTATAGGTGAATAAACACTACAACCTACTGTATAGGTGAATAAACACTACAACCTACTGTATAGGTGAATAAACACTACAACCTACTGTATAGGTGAATAAACACTACAACCTACTGTATAGGTGAATAAACATTACAACCTACTGTATGGGTGAATAAACACTACAACCTACTGTATAGGTAAATAAACATTACAACCTACTGTATGTATGGGTGAATAAACACTACAACCTACTGTATGGGTGAATATACATTACAACCTACTGTATGGGTGAATAAACACTACAACCTACTGTATGGGTTAATAAACACTACAACCTACTGTATGGGTGAATAAACATTACAACCTACTGTATGTATGGGTGAATAAACATTACAACCTACTGTATGGGTGAATAAACACTACAACCTACTGTATAGGTAAATAAACATTACAACCTACTGTATGTATGGGTGAATAAACACTACAACCTACTGTATGGGTGAATAAACACTACAACCTACTGTATGTATGGGTTAATAAACATTAGAACATACTGTATGTATGGGTGAATATACACTACAACCTACTGTATAGGTGAATATACACTACAACCTACTGTATGTATGGGTTAATAAACATTAGAACATACTGTATGTATGGGTGAATAAACACTACAACCTACTGTATGGGTGAATATACACTACAACCTACTGTATGGGTGAATATACACTACAACCTACTGTATGGGTGAATATACACTACAACCTACTGTATAGGTGAATAAACACTACAACCTACTGTATGGGTGAATAAACACTACAACCTACTGTATGGGTGAATAAACACTACAACCTACTGTATGGGTGAATAAACACTACAACCTACTGTATGGGTGAATAAACATTACAACCTACTGTATGGGTGAATAAACATTACAACCTACTGTATGGGTGAATAAACATTACAACCTACTGTATGGGTGAATAAACATTACAACCTACTGTATGGGTGAATAAACATTACAACCTACTGTATGGGTGAATAAACATTACAACCTACTGTATGGGTGAATAAACACTACAACCTACTGTATGGGTGAATAAACACTACAACCTACTGTATGGGTGAATAAACATTACAACCTACTGTATGGGTGAATAAACATTACAACCTACTGTATGGGTGAATAAACATTACAACCTACTGTATGGGTGAATAAACATTACAACCTACTGTATGGGTTAATAAACACTACAACCTACTGTATGTATGAATAAACACTACAACCTACTGTATGGGTGAATAAACACTACAACCTACTGTATAGGTGAATAAACACTACAACCTACTGTATGGATGAATAAACACTACAACCTACTGTATAGGTGAATAAACATTTAAACATTACAACATTACATGCCATTCCTGAATGAAATCTCTGCTGCATTCAGCTGGCCATACAAAACAGCCCTTTAGTTTGAACTGAGGACAGGAAGAGGGAGGAAAAAGAGTGTTGGTCAGAAACAGTTGTGTGTTGTTTCGTTGCCAGCCTGGTCCTGAACCACAGACTGAGTGAAAGACAGTAGGTCCAGATCCAGACCCTGACACACACACAGAGTACAGGTTCTGCTGGGTGGTATACGGCGATACAGTGAAGAAAGGGAACCAGACCACAGCCCTGCCACCTCTCTGCCAGCTTAAGATGCTGGAGGGGCAGTCAATTCATCAACCTGCCCAGGACTCGTGTGTGTGTGTGTGTGTGTGTGTGTGTGTGTGTGTGTGTGTGTGTGTGTGTGTGTGTGTGTGTGTGTGTGTGTGTGTGTGTGTGTGTGTGTGTGTGTGTGTGTGTGTGTGTGTGTGTGTGTGTGTGCGTGCGTGTGTGTGTGTGTGTGTGTAAGGGATCTCAATAGGTCTCATCCCTACAGGTCTCATCCCAACAGGTCTCATCCCGACAGGTCTCGTCTCAACAGGTCTCATCCTAACAGGTCTCATCCCAACAGGTCTCATCTCAACAGGTCTCATCCCAACAGGTCTCATCCCAACAGGTCTTATCCCAACAGGTCTCATCTCAACAGGTCTCATCCCAACAGGTCTCATCCCAACAGGTCTCAGCCTTAATAGGTCACAACCAGGTCTCATCCCAACAGGTCTCATCTCAACAGGTCTCATCTCAACAGGTCTCATCCCAACAGGTGTCATCTCAACAGGTCTCATCTTAACAGGTCTCATCCCAACAGGTCTCATCTCAAAAGGTCTCATCTTAACAGGTCTCATCTCAACAGGTCTCATCTTAACAGGTCTCATCCCAACAGGTCTCATCCCAACAGGTCTCATCCCAACAGGTCTCATCCCAACAGGTCTCATCTCAGCAGGTCTCATCCCAACAGGTCTCATCTAAACAGGTCTCATCCCAACAGGTCTCATCTCAACAGGTCTCATCCCAACAGGTCTCATCCCAACAGGTCTCATCTCAACAGGTCTCATCCCAACAGGTCTCATCTCAACAGGTCTCATCTTAACAGGTCTCATCCCAACAGGTCTCAGCCTTAATAGGTCACAACCAGGTCTCATCTCAACAGGTCTCATTTTAACAGGTCTCATCTCAACAGGTCTCATCTTAACAGGTCTCATCCCAACAGGTCTCATCCCAACAGGTCTCATCCCAACAGGTCTCATCCCAACAGGTCTCATCTCAACAGGTCTCATCCCAACAGGTCTCATCTAAACAGGTCTGATCCCAACAGGTCTCATCTCAACAGGTCTCATCCCAACAGGTCTCATCCCAACAGGTCTCATCTCAACAGGTCTCATCCCAACAGGTCTCATCTCAACAGGTCTCATCTTAACAGGTCTCATCCCAACAGGTCTCAGCCTTAATAGGTCACAACCAGGTCTCATCCCAACAGGTCTCATCTCAACAGGTCTCATCCCAACAGGTCTCATCCCCTCAGGTGTCATCTCAACAGGTCTCATTCCAACAGATCTCATCCCAACAGGTCTCATCCGAACAGGTCTCATCTCAACAGGTCTCATCCCAACAGGTCTCATCTCAACAGGTCTCATCCCAACAGGTCTCATCCCAACAGGTCTCATCCCAACAGGTCTCATCCCAACAGGTGTCATCTCAACAGGTCTCATCCCAACAGGTCTCATCACAACAGGTCTCATCCCAACAGGTCTCATCTCAACAGGTCTCATCCCAACAGGTCTCATCCCAACAGGTCTCATCTCAACAGGTCTCATCTCAACAGGTCTCATCCCAACAGGTGTCATCTCAACAGGTCTCATCTTAACAGGTCTCATCCCAACAAGTCTCATCTCAACAGGTCTCATCCCAACAGGTCTCATCTCAACAGGTCTCATCCCAACAGGTCTCATCCCAACAGGTCTCATCCCAACAGGTCTCACCTCAACAGGTCTCATCCCAACAGGTCTCATCCCAACAGGTGTCATCTCAACAGGTCTCATCCCAACAGGTCTCATCACAACAGGTCTCATCCCAACAGGTCTCATCTCAACAGGTCTCATCCCAACAGGTCTCATCTCAACAGGTCTCATCCCAACAGGTCTCATCCCAACAGGTCTCATCCCAACAGGTCTCACCTCAACAGGTCTCATCCCAACAGGTCTCATCTCAACAGGTCTCATCTCAACAGGTCTCATCTCAACAGGTCTCATCCCAACAGGTCTCATCTCAACAGGTCTCATCTCAACAGGTCTCATCTTAACAGGTCTCATCTCAACAGGTCTCATCCCAACAGGTCTCATCCCAACAGGTCTCATCCCAACAGGTCTCATCCCAACAGGTCTCATCTCAACAGGTCTCATCCCAACAGGTCTCATCTCAACAGGTCTCATCCCAACAGGTCTCATCTCAACAGGTCTCATCCCAACAGGTCTCATCTCAACAGGTCTCATCCCAACAGGTCTCATCTCAATTAGTCTCATCCCAACAGGTCTCATCCTACAGGTCTCATCCCAACAGGTCTCATCTTAACCGGTCTCAGCCTTAATAAGTCACAACCAGGTCTCAAAAAAACCACCACGCTTTTCTTCTCTCCATATCACTTAGATTGGTACATATTGTAGCAGTCTGAGGTACGTTCTTGATTCTCTTTCTTTCCTCTCCCCAGACAGAGGTTGGAACTAGGCCCAGAGTGTGTTTCCAATTTGTGTGAAGCAGCTCCATAGCGAGCCCCTCATTATCACATGCAGACCAGTGTGTTTGTTTCCTCTGCGTCTATGACAGTCCTGTCATGTAGACAACACCATTGTGTTGTGGTGTGTAGAAGTGATTAAAAAATATTTACTCTTAATGGTTTTTAAACGTTTGTTGAACTGAGCCAAGAAACCCTTCGAGGTCTGCATGACTTGAAAGGCGGATCGTCCAGCTTTCCCCTTGTGTCCTGAAGCGGGTGCTTTTCTCCACAACATATTGCAATCACCCAAAAAATATCCCTTCATTTGGTTTTTTATAGTAATGGATTTATCATTCCACCGGGATCTCTCTGGAGTGAAGTGATACCAAGCTTCCTGAACCGACCTGGGAAAATATCATCTACTACAGTAGCTGTTGTGGTCAGCTGTACCTCTCTATCAAACTCACTCTGTCCCTGATGGAGAAGCCCTTACAAATCTATTCCAAACACAGGTGAAGCATGTACGTGTAACAAAAGAGTGTTTCCTTGCCACCGTCCTGCTGCTTGCTCTCTGGGGGGTCTACAGGATTGGTTACTACAGTGCACTTAGTGGCAACCGTTGTTGTACTCTGGTCCTGATGGAGAGTGCATTCAAACCACAAGGAAAAGCATGTGGTAGTAACTACCAAAACATCCCCCAACCCCAACAGCTGTATCACAGTGCATGTCGAGGTACAGGAGGCCCTATCACACCCTCATGTCTGTCTGGGCAATGTCCTGGGTTATTCTCCAAGATTTGTTGTCTCTTCTTCGTCCTCGTTTTGAAAAACCCATCAGTCAACCTAACTCAACCTATAGAATATCGTTTGGCCGTAACGAGAGCCATATAAATGCAC
>NC_143025.1:87502500-87547500 GCF_057628025.1 Oncorhynchus mykiss | reverse complement strand
TCACCTACTGTAGAGCTCTGTGTGGTATCACCTACTGTAGAGCTCTGTGTGGTATCACCTACTGTAGAGCTCTGTGTGGTATCACCTACTGTAGAGCTCTGTGTGGTCTGTCCTACTGTAGAGCTCTGTGTGGTATCACCTACTGTAGAGCTCTGTGAGGTCTGTCCTACTGTAGAGCTCTGTGTGGTATCACCTACTGTAGAGCTCTGTGAGGTATCACCTACTGTAGAGCTCTGTGTGGTATCACCTACTGTAGAGCTCTGTGTGGTATCACCTACTGTACAGCTCTGTGAGGTCTGCCCTACTGTAGAGCTCTGTGTGGTCTGTCCTACTGTAGAGCTCTGTGTGGTATCACCTACTGTAGAGCTCTGTGTGGTATCACCTACTGTAGAGCTCTGTGTGGTCTGTCCTACTGTAGAGCTCTGTGTGGTATCACCTACTGTAGAGCTCTGTGTGGTATCACCTACTGTAGAGCTCTGTGTGGTATCACCTACTGTAGAGCTCTGTGTGGTCTGTCCTACTGTAGAGCTCTGTGTGGTATCACCTACTGTAGAGCTCTGTGAGGTCTGTCCTACTGTAGAGCTCTGTGTGGTATCACCTACTGTAGAGCTCTGTGAGGTATCACCTACTGTAGAGCTCTGTGTGGTATCACCTACTGTAGAGCTCTGTGTGGTATCACCTACTGTAGAGCTCTGTGAGGTCTGCCCTACTGTAGAGCTCTGTGTGGTCTGTCCTACTGTAGAGCTCTGTGTGGTATCACCTACTGTAGAGCTCTGTGTGGTATCACCTACTGTAGAGCTCTGTGTGGTCTGTCCTACTGTAGAGCTCTGTGTGGTCTGTCCTACTGTAGAGCTCTGTGTGGTATTACCTACTGTAGAGCTCTGTGTGGTATCACCTACATTTTGTTTTACAACAACAATGGAAGCCGTTGCAGAGAGAGGAAGAGGCAGAGGGAGGGGGAGAATGAGAGGTGGAGGAAGAGTGAGAGGTATGGGTATGGGTAGAGCTAGTAGAGGAGTTCATGGCCAAAGAAGACAACAACTTTCAAATGAAATCAGAGCAACCTTAGTTGATCATGTCATCAACCATGGGCTGACAATGTGAGGGGCTGGACAGAGAGTGAAATCAGAGCAACCTTAGTTGATCATGTCCATGGGAGGGAGGGGGAGAATGAGAGGGGGAGGAAGAGTGAGAGGTATGGGTATGGGTAGAGCTGGTAGAGTGAGAGGCTGGACAGAGAGTGCAGCCCAACTTGAGCCGTTTTACTGTCGCCAGTGTCATCCGAAAATTTAGACTGGAGTACAGGTATGTAACCAACATTTCTTTCACACTATGTAGTACACCCCATGTCATATATCAGTTGGGGGACACCTGTTTACTTCCTGAATGGCTGATGTCATACACTAACTGCACAAATTTCCTGTAGAATTTACTCTACTGTGGGGGAAATATCTTTAGGTTGCATTGTCCAAGCCCTATGTTTTTGTTTTTTTTGTTTTTATAAAGGACTGAGAGACGCAACCATGGTAGAGGAAGGGGCCAAATGTTCACCAGGGTACAGGAAGCTGCCATTGTAAACTTTGTTTTGGAAAATAATGATATTAGATTACGAGAAATTCAAAGCCACATCATCCAAGACAACACCATGTTCAACAACATTCAACGAGCAAGTCTGTCCACATTGGCTCGCATTCTCACGCGAAACCAAATCAGAATGAAACAACTTTATAAGGTGCCGTTTGAGAGAAACTCTCAAAGAAACAAAGAGGTCAGACGAGCATATGTGGATGTAAGTACAATATTGACTGCAGTACACTACACGCAACATAGTTTCCCAGTGTACTGGATAACACCATATTGACTGCAGTACACTACAACATTGTTTCCCAGTGTACTGGATAACACCATATTGACTGCAGTACACTACAACATTGTTTCCCAGTGTACTGGATAACACCATATTGACTGCAGTACACTACACACAACATTGTTTCCCAGTGTACTGGATAACACCATATTGACTGCAGTACACTACAACATTGTTTCCCAGTGTACTGGATAACACCATATTGACTGCAGTACACTACAACATTGTTTCCCAGTGTACTGGATAACACCATATTGACTGCAGTACACTACACACAACATTGTTTCCCAGTGTACTGGATAACACCATATTGACTGCAGTACACTACAACATTGTTTCCCAGTGGACTGGATAACACCATATTGACTGCAGTACACTACACACAACATTGTTTCCCAGTGTACTGGATAACACCATATTGACTGCAGCATTGTTTCCCAGTGGACTGGATAACACCATATTGACTGCAGTACACTACACAACATTGTTTCCCAGTGTACTGGATAACACCATATTGACTGCTTTTGTTCTATGTTTTCAGGGAGTACTGGAAATGGATGCTCATGCAATCCCACATGAGTTCATCTTTATAGATGAGGCTGGGTTCAACCTAGCAGAGACCAGAAGAAGTGGGAGAAACGTCATTGGCCACAGAGCCATTATAGATGTTCCTGGCCAACGTGGTGGGAACATCACAATGTGCACTGCCATCTCCAATACGCATGGTGTCCTCCACCATCATGCCAACCTTGGACCATACAACACAGCCCATATTCTCACATTTCTGGACAGACTCCACAACATTCTCATACCACCAGAGCGTATGAATGATGCAGATCATCAAAGAATCCGGTACGTTGTAGTATGGGACAACGTGAGCTTTCATCGCGCAGCCCCAGTCCAAAACTGGTTTGCTGACCACCCACCATTTCTCGTGCCATACCTCCCACCATACTCACCATTTCTGAATCCCATAGAATAGTTATTTTCGGCATGGCGGTGGAAGGTGTACGGCCGGCAGCCCTTAGTGAACATGCCTCTTGTGCAGGCTATGGAAGAGGCATGTGGTGAGATTGATGTGGGTGCCATTCAGGGATGGATAAGGCACTCAAGGCGCTTCTTCCCTCGATGTCTGGCAAGGGAAGATATTGCCTGTGATGTGGACGAGGCGTTGTGGCCAGACCCAGCTGTGATGTGGACGAGGCGTTGTGGCCAGACCCAGCTGTGATGTGGACGAGGCGTTGTGGCCAGACCCAGCTGTGATGTGGACGAGGCGTTGTGGCCAGACCCAGCTGTGATGTGGACGAGGCGTTGTGGCCAGACCCAGCTGTGATGTGGACGAGGCGTTGTGGCCAGACCCAGCTGTGATGTGGACGAGGCGTTGTGGCCAGACCCAGCTGTGATGTGGACGAGGCGTTGTGGCCAGACCCAGCTGTGATGTGGACGAGGCGTTGTGGCCAGACCCAGCTGTGATGTGGACGAGGCGTTGTGGCCAGACCCAGCTGTGATGTGGACGAGGCGTTGTGGCCAGACCCAGCTGTGATGTGGACGAGGCGTTGTGGCCAGACCCAGCTGTGATGTGGACGAGGCGTTGTGGCCAGACCCAGCTGTGATGTGGACGAGGCGTTGTGGCCAGACCCAGCTGTGATGTGGACGAGGCGTTGTGGCCAGACCAGCTGTGCGGCAAGATGCTGCCTAATTGTTTTTCTTGCCTCTTTTTTTCAAAACAGTTTTTCTGCACATTTTCTTTTTCAGTTTACTGTTTTTTTGTGAGCCTATTTTTGTTCAGTCCAATGTAAATATATCTGCTGTGCATATGTTGCACTGACTTGATTGGTGATTATTTTTTGTTGTTGAAATAAACTGTTTCAACAGCATGTGTGTGTATCTGCAAATATTTCTGTGCATCTGAAGATTTTCAACAATTTGAACTATTTAAGTATTATGACAAAGCATACTAAAGATGAGAGTGCTTTTCATTATGCCCAACAGTGTGTAGTTGGTTAGACATAAATCTGGTAATATGAATGAAGTGTGTGCCATTTGGCGAAAACGTTTGATTTTGATAATAATATATGTAGTTTTGGTTGCTTCATTTTGCAGGATATATGAGGTATTTTGCAGTTTGGGTGTGTGGTTTTGTGAATTGTGTTAAATATTTTGGTAAAAACCAGCCTAGTTTGCAAAATTGTGTTTTAGCAATTGGGAAAAACTGTAATATGGTAACAGTATCTCAGGTCATCTCAGGCCTAAACAGATCTCTTCCATCTGGACCTCTGGAGCCTCTCTCCATTAAAACAGTAGAATTACAAAGACATCCCAGGCGTCCAAGGCATAAGAAGAATGGATGGATGTCCAGAACAGAGCTAGCCTGGTCCCGGATCTGTTTGTGTTGTCTTGCAAACTCCCATGGTCATTGTTGTGATAAAGAAATCTTGGACCAGGCTAGAGTAGAGCTTGTCTTTTGTGGAAACTAGGCATCCAGCTTGCAAGCAAGGCATCCAGCTTGCAAGCAAGGCAATGTAATGCTTAATTTAAATATTGTTATTTTTTAAATATGATTGGCAACAACTTTCATAGGTCTGGTGAAATGTTCCAATGCTCTTTGATCTGGAGAAGGTTCATGAGTCCTGGTTGATAGACTGGTGTTGATAAGACCTCTGGGAGAAGGTTTATGTGTCCTGGTTGATAGACTGGTGTTGATAAGACCTCTGGGAGAAGGTTCATGAGTCCTGGTTGATAGTCTGGCGTTGAGGAGAAGGTTCATGAGTCCTGGTTGATAGACTGGTGTTGATAAGACCTCTGGGAGAAGGTTCATGAGTCCTGGTTGATAGACTGGTGTTGATAAGACCTCTGGGAGAAGGTTCATGAGTCCTGGTTGATAGACTGGTGTTGATAAGACCTCTGGGAGAAGGTTAATGAGTCCTGGTTGATAGTCTGGCGTTGAGGAGAAGGTTCATGAGTCCTGGTTGATAGACTGGTGTTGATAAGACCTCTGGGAGAAGGTTCATGAGTCCTGGTTGATAGATTGGTGTTGAAAAGACCTCTGGGAGAAGGTTCATGAGTCCTGGTTGATAGACTGGTGTTGATAAGACCTCTGGGAGAAGGTTCATGAGTACTGGTTGATAGATTGGAGTTTGTTAGTGCATAAAAACAGCAGTATGACACAACAATTAGCAGCCTGACCATAGCACTTACCACTGACAAGGCCATTCTGAATAGCAGAAATAACCTCACTTCTCATAATCTCACTTCTCATAACCTCACTTCTCATAACCTCATAACCTCACTTCTCATAACCTCACTTCTCATAACCTCATAACCTCACTTTTCATAACCTCACTTCTCATAACCTCCCTTCTCATAACCTCATAACCTCACTTCTCATAACCTCACTTCTCATAATCTCACTTCTCATAACCTCACTTCTCATAACCTCACTTCTCATAATCTCACTTCTCATAACCTAATAACCTCACATGTCATAACCTCACTTGTCATAACCTCACTGGTCATAACCTCACTTCTCATAACCTCACTTGTCATAACCTCACTTCTCATAACCTCACTGGTCATAACCTCACTTCTCATAACCTCATAACCTCACTTCTCATAACCTCATAACCTCACTTCTCATAACCTCAAAACCTCACTTCTCATAACCTCACTTCTCATAACCTCATAACCTCACTTCTCATAACCCCATAACCTCACTTCAGATAACCTCACTTCAGATTCATACATACAGGTTCATACATATGAGAGACATGGTGTCGATGAAAGGTCAACCTATGATCATCACAGAGGCCTGGAGTCGATGAAAGGTCAACCTATGATCATGTCAGAGACCTGGAGGCGATTAAAGGTCGACCTTTGACCTTTTTGATGATTAAAAATGACGTAAGTGAAAAGGATGACAGTTTGGAGTCTGACAGAAAATGACTGACTAGGGTTGTCTGACAAGAAGTGACTGACTGAGGTTGTCTGACAGGAAGTGACTGACTAAGGTTGTCTGACAAGAAGTAACTGACTGAGGTTGACAGACAGAAATTGGCTGACTGAGGTTGACTGACAGGAAGTGACTGACTGAGGTTGTCTGACAGGAAGTGACTGACTGAGGTTGTCTGACAGGAAGTGACTGACTGAGGTTGTCTGACGGGAAGTGACTGACTGAGGTTGTCTGACAGGAAGTGACTGACTGAGGTTGACTGACAGGAAGTGACTGACTGAGGTTGACTGACAGGAAGTGACTGACTGAGGTTGTCTGACAGGAAGTGACTGACTGAGGTTGTCTGACAGGAAGTGACTGACTGAGGTTGTCTGACAGGAAGTGACTGACTGAGGTTGTCTGACGGGAAGTGACTGACTGAGGTTGTCTGACGGGAAGTGACTGACTGAGGTTGACTGATACTCATTGAAGCCAAGTATCCTGGTCCCAGATTTGTTGGTGCCGTCTTGTCAAATGACCAATAGGAGTTGACAAGGCAGCATAAACAGATCTGAGATCAGGCTTGCCAATCCTAAACACTCGTGAACCATATATCGTGTGAACTTCTGTGAACTTTTGTATTTTGTACTTTTGTCCAGCTACAATACATGTAGGAAACTTGGACATGAAGTTTGGCCTGTCGTCTCCATGCTCTGACAATTATTCTACGAAAATTATTGAAATGTGTCGTTATGCAATCACGTTTTTGTGTTGCGGTCTTCATGTGAGTTGAATTTGTTTAACACCACAATACAGGGAAAATAGAAAAAGAGAGCGAGAGCGAGAGAGAGAGAGAGAGATAGAGAGGGAGAGAGAGAGAGAGAGAGAGCGCGAGAGAGAGAGAGAGAGAGAGAGAGCGAGAGAGAAAAAATATTATTTCATATGCTTCAGATCCCATGCCCAGTCTTTTCAAAATTACTTTTGGTGTTTTACACTTGTGTTCCTGGGCCGGGTACAGCAGGTTCCATAACGGTTCTGGTACATTGATGCTATCTTAAGTCCAAATAGCTGTCTTGGCTAAGAATACAAAAACGAAATCTCACAATAACAACAGCTACATCAAAGCAATATAATTACATTTATTGATTGCAGTCTGGATGGGAGATAAATCATCAGGAAGGTCAGAGGTGAGCAGAGAGAAAGGGTAAAAAACTTCACCTGAGCAAACATCCAGAAAATCACCTGAGGTTCCTTCAGTCAGATTTCGCTCTACAATAGACATTGTTAACTCCATATATGCATATGTACAGGCCAGTACAATACATCTATACCTACGGGGAACTTTGAGGCTGGACCTTGGTTAAAAGTAGCACGCTGTCGCTCTTCTCATACATTTTCTATTTAGAACATTTACAACCCTGGGCCCCTGAAGCCGGGGAAGAGGAAGCCGGTGAAGAGGAAGCCGGTTAAGAGGAAGCCGGTGAAGGGGAAGCCGGGGAAGAGGGAAGCCGGTGAAGGGGAAGCCGGTGAAGGGGAAGCCGGTGAAGGGGAAGCCGGTGAAGAGGGAAGCCGGTGAAGAGGAAGCCGGTGAAGAGGAAGCCGGTGAAGGGGAAGCCGGTGAAGAGGAAGCCGGTGAAGAGGAAGCCGGTGAAGAGGAAGCCAGTGAAGAGGAAACCGGTGAAGAGGAAGCCGGTGAAGAGGAAGCCGGTGACGAGGAAGCCGGTGAAGAGGAAGCTGGTGAAGAGGAAACCGGTGAAGAGGAAGCCGGTGAAGAGGAAACCGGTGAAGAGGAAGCCGGTGAAGAGGAAGCCGGTGAAGAGGAAGCCAGTGAAGAGGAAGCCGGTGAAGGGGAAGCCGGTGAAGAGGGAAGCTGGTGAGGAGGAAGCCGGTGAAGAGGAAGCCGGTGAAGAGGAAGCCGGTGAAGAGGAAGCCGGTGAAGGGGAAGCCGGTGAAGAGGAAGCCTGTGAAGAGGAAGCCGGTGAAGGGGAAGCCGGTGAAGAGGAAGCCGGTGAAGAGGAAGCCTGTGAAGAGGAAGCCGGTGAAGAGGAAGCCGGTGAAGAGGAAGCCGGTGAAGAGGAAGCCTGTGAAAAGGAAGCCGGTGAAGAGGAAGCCGGTGAAGAGGAAGCCGGTGAAGAGGAAGCCGGTGAAGAGGAAGCCGGTGAAGAGGAAGCCGGTGAAGAGGAATTTTCAGAGGCTCTCACCTCAACCCCTTCTAGCGTCCCCAGTCCTAATCTCCCTTGTATGTCTGTGACTTACTGAACTCAAAGAACTGTTTATTTGACTTCCTGACTCTGTTTGCTAAGGCCCTTAGGCTCTCGTGCAGGTCACTGAATGAGTCTATACGGTCAGAGATACCAGGACCAGATCATCAAAGAGAAGATTTAACTCAGAGATATACAAACATTGAATATTTGACATTTGATCACCCTGTTGTTGCAAGAAATGTAAACTTGCAGTGTATTCAAGGTTTAAAAAGGCATCTAAATGTGTTCACTTGTTTAATTTAACTTCCTGCTCTAAGGACCATAAGTCCTAGTACTGAAGAAGGCTTTATACAGTTGAAGTCGGAAGTTTACATACACTTTAGCCAAATATATTTAAACTCTGTTTTTCACAATTCCTGACATTTAATCCTAGGAAAAATTCCCTGTTTTAGGTCAGTTAGGATCCTCACTTTATTTTAAGTCAGAATATGTCAGAATAATAGTAGAGAGAATGATTTATTTCAGCTTTTTTTTTTTTCATTACAATCCCAGTGGGTCAGAAGTTTACATAGACTCAATTAGTATTTGGTAGCATTGCCTGTAAAATGTTTAATTTGGGTCAAACGTTTTGGGTAGCCTTCCACAAGCTTAGTTGAGGGAATTTTGGCCCATTCCTCCTCACGTAGCTGGTGTAACTGAGTCAGGTTTGTAGGCCTCCTTGCTCCCACATGCTTTTTCAGTTCTGCCCACAAATTGTCTATGGGATTGAGGTCAGGGCTTTATGATGGCCACTCCAATACCGTGACTTTGTTGTCCTGAAGCCATTTTGCCACAACTTTGGAAGTATGCTTGGGGTCATTGTCCATTTGGAAGACCCATTTGCAACCAAGCTTTAACTTCCTGACTGATGTCTTGAGATGTTGCTTCAATATATCCACATAATTTTCCATCCATGCCATCTATTTTGTGAAGTGCACCAGTCCCTCCTGCACCAAAGCACCCCCACAATATGATGCTGCCACCCCCATGCTTCACGGTTGGGATGGTGTTCTTCGGATTGCAAACCTCCCTCTTTTTCCTCCATACATAGAGATGGTCATTATGGCCAAACAGTTCTATTTTTGTTTCATCAGAGCAGAGGACATTTCTCCAAAAAGTACGATCTTTGTCCCCATGTGCAGTTGCAAACCGTAGTTTGGCTTTTTTATGGCGGTTTTGGAGCAGTGGCTTCTACCTTGCTGAGCGGCCTTTCAGGTTATGTCGATATGGGACTCGTTTTACTGTGGATATAGATACTTTTGTACCTGTTTCCTCCAGCATCTTCACAAAGTCCTTTGCTGTTGTTCTGGGACTGATTTGCACTTTTTGCACCAAAGTACGTTCATCTCTAGGAGACAGAACGTGTCTCCTTCCTGTGCGGTATGATGACTGCGTGGTCCCATGGTGTTTACACTTGCGTACTATTGTTTGTACAGATGAACGTGGTACCTTCAGGCGTTTGGAAATTGCTCCCAAGGATGAACCAGACTTGTGGAGGTCTACAATTTTTTTCTGAGGTCTTTGCTGATTTCTTTTGATTTTCCCATGATGTAAAGCAAAGAGGCACTGAGTTTGAAGGTAGGTCTTGAAATACATACACAGTTACACCTCCAATTGACTCAAATTATGTCAATTAGCCTATCAGAAGCTTCTAAAGCCATGACATAATTTTCTGGAATTTTCCAAGCTGTTTAAAGACACATTCAACTTAGTGTATGTAAACTTTTGACCTACTGGAATTGTGATCCTGTGAATTATAAGTGAAATAATCTGTCTGTAAACAATTGTTGGAAAAATAACTTGTGTCATGCACAATGTAGATGTCCTAACCGACTTCCCAAAACGATAGTTTGTTGACAAGAAAATTGTGGAGTGGTTGAAAAATGAGTTTTAATGACTCCAACCTAAGTGTATGTATACTCCCGACTTCAACTGTATGTCAGTCACTGACAGTTACTCAATTAGCCCATGTCAGCAAATGTTTACAGAATGTGTAAATTAGTCCAGCCGGCTCTCTAAACCTTGTAGTAATCATGGTCGACTATTGACCAGGCACTTAGGGCATGTGCCCAGGGGCCCTGGCCTCCAGGGGTCCCCACTGATTTTGTTAGTCACTCTCACTCAGATATCATATGAACATGGCACAAGTCATGGTAAAATATGTAGAATTGCAAGAAATTAGCTTTAAAACTGCAAAATGTTCTGTCAGCCCAATGGCACAATTAGAAGAATTGCATGAAATTAGTTTTAAAACCATTCCATTTTCTGCATGACGTTAACTTTAACACTTCGTTGTGTTCTCTTTGCCGTCAAGAGTTCACCAAAATGTTTTACCCATGAGGCGTGTGGTCCCCGAACCAAATCTCATTTAGGGACCCCAAAAAGCTAGGGCCAGCCCTGATCTGATTCTATGTCATGTGTTTTCTCAATATTGTCACCAACACACTAGTCAGTACTGAGTGTAGATTGGCTGGCACTTCCCCTCCCCTCCCATTGCAAGAGAACCTCCTCCACACTGGTATCGTCACACTACCCAGGCCCAGTCACACTACCCAGGCCCAGTCACACTACCCAGGCCCAGTCACACTACCCAGGCCCAGTCATACTATCCAGGCCCAGTCACACTACCCAGGCCCAGTCACACTACCCAGGCCCAGTCACACTACCCAGGCCCAGTCACACTACCCAGGCCCAGTCACACTACCCAGGCCCAGTCATACTACCCAGGCCCAGTCACACTACACAGGCCCAGTCACACTACCCAGGCCCAGTCATACTACCCAGGCCCAGTCACACTACCCAGGCCCAGTCACACTACCCAGGCCCAGTCACACTACCCAGGCCCAGTCATACTACCCAGGCCCAGTCATACTACCCAGGCCCAGTCACACTACCCAGGCCCAGTCACACTACCCAGGCCCAGTCACACTACCCAGGCCCAGTCATACTACCCAGGCCCAGTCACACTACCCAGGCCCAGTCACACTATCCAGGCCCAGTCATACTACCCAGGCCCAGTCACACTACCCAGGCCCAGTCACACTACCCAGGCCCAGTCACACTACCCAGGCCCAGTCACACTACCCAGGCCCAGTCACACTACCCAGGCCCAGTCATACTACCCAGGCCCAGTCATACTACCCAGGCCCAGTCACACTACCCAGGCCCAGTCACACTACCCAGGCCCAGTCACACTACCCAGGCCCAGTCACACTACCGAGGCCCAGTCATACTACCCAGGCCCAGTCACACTACCCAGGCCCAGTCACACTACCCAGGCCCAGTCACACTACCCAGGCCCAGTCACACTACCCAGGCCCAGTCACAGGATGTCTGCTTTGAAATGAAAACCGCTGTGATAAATCTGAGTCCAACACCCGCTGGCTGCCTGTGACTCATGACTGTTAAACGCTAAGATAAGACAGTTAGAATGGCGGTAACACAGCAGTAGGTCATGTAGAAATGGCAATTAAGATAAGAGCTGTAATTATTCTCCCGGGAATAGCAAAGTGGTTTAGGAACTTCAAATCCACTATTCGTTATGAATGCATCGCTTAATTGGAATAGGAGCGATCACTTCTTGACCCCTATATCTCAGAGAAGTGAGGCAGACACACTTCTGTCTTAGAAGAAAGATGAAGATGAAGAAGATCTCTCCCTGAAAGATATGTTTTGATAATCTCTGCTCTGAGAGAGGGAGGGGGTTGGGGTGGGGTGGTGGGTGTGGTGGTGGGGGGGTATCCATAGTTTTCAAGTTAATTAAAAACCAGTCCAGACTCTTTCATTCATCAGGCTTATCTAAAGTAATAGACTCTGATAGACGATGTATGATTTTTATCAAGGCAGTGGATCATGTAGACCAGGAGCTCAGTAAAATTGGCAGGTAGGAATACATGATTTGCTATTTAGTTGTTGTTTTTTTTGTCTCAGCATTGGAACAGCAAAGAAACATAACAAAGAGGTATAAATGTCGAGCAGATGTGAGTTGAGTGAGTGATTATATAGTAGCTAATGTTCTCTCTGTTCTCTCAGGGTTTCAGTGATTATATAGTAGCTAATGTTCTCTCTGTTCTCTCAGGGTTTCAGTGATTATATAGTAGCTAATGTTCTCTCTGTTCTCTCAGGGTTTCAGTGATTATATAGTAGCTAATGTTCTCTCTGTTCTCTCAGGGTTTCAGTGATTGTATAGTAGCTAATGTTCTCTCTGTTCTCTCAGGGTTTCAGTGATTATATAGTAGCTAATGTTCTCTCTGTTCTCTCAGGGTTTCAGTGATTGTATAGTAGCTAATGTTCTCTCTGTTCTCTCAGGGTTTCAGTGATTATATAGTAGCTAATGTTCTCTCTGTTCTCTCAGGGTTTCAGTGATTGTATAGTAGCTAATGTTCTCTCTGTTCTCTCTGTTCTCTCAGGGTTTCAGTGATGATATGCTCACATTCCAAGGAGCAGCAGTAGCTGTGGAAGCAGTGGAAAACAAAGAGGCCAACATTTGATCAAAACTCTCTGCATTATTGGTTGAATTAAGTTAATGCGAATGTAGCAAAATGCTTGTGCTTCTAGTTCCGACAGTGCAGCAATAACTAACAAGTAATATCTAACAATTTCACAACATATACCCACACAAATCTAAGTAAAATAATGGAATTAAGAGTATATAAATATATGGACGAGCAATCTCAGAGCAGCATAGACTAATATACAGAATAGAATACAGTATGCTGTTCATTGACGACAGCTCAGCATTCAACACCATAGTACCCTCCAATCTCATCATCAAGCTGGAAGCCCTGAGTCTCAACCCCACCCTGTGCAATTGGGTCCTGGGACTTCCTGAGGGGCTGCCCCCACGTGGTGAAGGTAGAAAACAACACCTCCACTTCGCTGATCCTCATGACTGAGTGACCATGCACGACTTCAACTCAATTCACAAGTTTGCAGACGACTCAACCGTAGTAGGCTTGATTACCAACAACGAACTAAATGAGAGGCTAGTCAACAGTAGTAGGCTTGATTAGAGAGAGAGAGACAGAGACAGAGTGGCTGAGAGAGAGAGAGAGAGAGAGCGAGAGGGGTAGATAGAGAGAGGCAGAGAGAGAGCGAGAGATGGAGAGGGAGAGAGAGCGAGAGAGAGAGAGAGAGAGAGAGAGAGAGAGAGAGAGAGAGATGAAGAGAGACAGGGAGAGATGAAGAGAGAGAGAGAGGCAGAGAGAGAGAGCGAGAGGGGTAGAGAGAGGGCGACAGAGAGAGAAAGAGCGAGAGATGGAGAGAGATAGGTAGAGAGAGCGAGATGGAGATGGTGAGAGTGCGAGGGAGAGAGAGATGGAGAGGGAGACAGAGAGGTAGAGAGAGCAAGATGGAGAGTATGAGAGAGAGAGGGAGAGAGAGGGAGAGAGACATGGGCAGAGAGAGACTGCGAGAGGGGATGAGAGAGTGGGTAGAGAGAGAGCAAGAGATGGAGAGAGAGAGTGGCAGGGAGAGATGGCAAGAGAGGGAGAGAGAGGGAGAGGCAGAGACCGTGAGAGCAAGACAGAGAGAGAGAGAGAGAGAGTGAGAGGGGTAGAGAGGGGCACAGAAAGACAGTGAGAGGGGTAGAGAGAGGGGGTAGGGAGAGAATGGGAGATGGAGAGGGAGAGAGAGCGAGAGATGGAGAGGGAGAGAGAGAGAGAGATGGAGAGATGGAGGTAGAGAGGTAGAGAGAGAGAGGGAGAGATGGAGGTAGAGAGAGAGAGAGAGAGAGAGAGAGAGAGAGAGAGAGAGAGAGAGAGAGAGAGAGAGAGAGAGAGGAAACATGGAGTTCGAGCCTGTTCTAAAAGAAAGAGATGGTTATTGCCGAGCGTGCATTTCCATCATCTGGCCATTGCACGTGCCGTGATGGTGTGTTTAGTGTATTTCATTGGCAGGACGTGAGACCACTGTTAATTAATAGCGCTTACGCACACCTGCCTTCCCTCGTCACGCGCATCATCGATATTGGACTCACCTGGACTCACTCATCACCTGTTAATTTCCTCCCCTATATTTGTCAGTTCCCCAGCTCTGTTCCCTGCTGCTGCACTGATTGTCTTTATTTGTGTAACTCGTTTGCTGTTCCTGTTCCTGTCTCGTTCCATATCCGTTCTATATTAAATATTTGACTCCCCGTACCTGCTTCGTCTCTTCAGCTTCAACCCATGTGACAAGAATAATGTTATTTCCAGTATATATTTAGAATATAATATAATAGATGAAGATAAGGCTCTGGAATCTATTACTCAGAGTCCTGAATAATGCACAAGGCTTAATGTACCTAGGGCCAGGAGTTTTTCCTGGTCAATTCAAATATTCAGGAAAAACTCCTAGTCTTGGTAAAGACTCGGTAGTACAGAACTCATTGAAATCAGAGGAGGCTTGAGTGATGCAAG
The DNA here is from genome assembly GCF_057628025.1 of Oncorhynchus mykiss. NCBI lineage: Eukaryota > Metazoa > Chordata > Actinopteri > Salmoniformes > Salmonidae > Oncorhynchus > Oncorhynchus mykiss. Next base: position 87,533,064 of record NC_143025.1, on the reverse strand, counting down.
GCAACCGAGGTGAAAGGTCAGAGGTTAACAGGACAGTTTAGGGTCAGTGTGTTTGTTACAGCGTGACTGAGGTCAGGTTCCAGAGTTTTCATTTGGAGAGGAAGGCCCAGGGTCATGTTTTCATGTTACGGTCAAGTTAATTGAAGAAGTGGCAGCTCCTTGACCTTTGACCTGGTTGGGGAACGATACTAACAAACATTAGTACCCCTTTCCCAATCAGACTACGTGGTGACCTGAGGGAATGATCTCTCTCTTCTCTGAGCCTATTGTCTCTTTAAAAGACCACTATCAGTATAGTCAGTTAAGAACAAATTCTTAATTTCAATGACGGCCGAGGAACAGTTGGTTAACTGCCTTGTTCAGGGGCAGAACATGAAAATAGAGGACCTGGCAGTCCTGCAGTTAGACTATATCTCTATAGAGGAGAGGACCTGGCAGTCCTACAGTTACAGTATAACTCTATAGAGGACCTGGGAGTCCTAAAGTTCGACTATAACTCTATAGAGGACCTGGCAGTCCTACAGTTAGACTATAACTCTATAGAGGAGAGGACCTGGCAGTCCTACAGTTAGACTATAACTCTATAGAGGAGAGGACCTGGCAGTCCTACAGTTAGACTATAACTATATAGAGGACCTGGCAGTCCTACAGTTAGACTATAACTCTATAGAGGAGAGGACCTGGCAGTCCTACAGTTAGACTATAACTCTATAGTGGACCTGGGAGTCCTACAGTTAGACTATAACTCTATAGAGGACCTGGCAGTCCTACAGTTAGGCTATAGCTCTATAGAGGACCTGGCAGTCCTACAGTTAGGCTATAGCTCTATAGAGGACCTGGCAGTCCTACAGTTAGAATATAACTATATAGAAGACCTGGCAGTCCTACAGTTAGACCATATCTCTGTAGAGGACCTGGTAGTCCTACAGTTAGAGTATAACTCTAAAGAGGACCTGGCAGTCCTACAGTTAGACAATATCTCTATAGAGGAGAGGACCTGGCAGCCCTACAGTCAGACTATAACTCTATAGTGGACCTGGCAGTCCTACAGTTAGACTATATCTCTATAGAGGAGAGGACCTGGCAGCCCTACAGTCAGACTATAACTCTATAGTGGACCTGGCAGTCCTACAGTTAGACTATATCTCTATAGAGGAGAGGACCTGGCAGCCCTACAGTTAGACTATATCTCTATAGAGGAGAGGACCTGGCAGTCCTACAGTTAGACTATATCTCTATAGAGGAGAAGACATGGCAGTCCTACAGTTAGACTATAACTCTATAGAGGACCTGGCAGTCCTACAGTTAGACTATATCTCTATAGAGGAGAGGACCTGGCAGTCCTACAGTTAGACTATAACTCTATAGAGGACCTGGCAGCCCTACAGTTAGACTATATCTCTATAGAGGAGAGGACCTGGCAGTCCTACAGTTAGACTATAACTCTATAGAGGACCTGGCAGTCCTACAGTTAGACTATATCTCTATAGAGGACCTGGCAGTCCTACAGCTAGACTACATCTCTATAGAGGAGAGGACCTGGCAGTCCTGCAGTTAGACTATAACTCTATAGAGGACCTGTCAGTCCTACAGTTAGACTATAACTCTATAGAGGACCTGGGAGTCCTATAGTTAGACTATAACTCTATAGAGGAGAGGACCTGGCAGTCCTACAGTTAGACTATAACTCTATAGAGGAGAGGACCTGGCAGCCCTACAGTTAGACTACATCTCTATAGAGGAGAGGACCTGGCAGTCCTACAGTTAGACTATAACTCTATAGAGGACCTGGCAGTCCTATAGATAGACTATAACTCTATAGAGGAGAGGACCTTGGAGTCCTGTGTTGCTGTAAACACTCAGTCACAGAAGCCAGAGTTTGGGAGTAGATGCAGTGTTGGGGAGTAGATTCACAGTGTCGGGGAGTAGATTCACAGTGTTGGGGAGTAGATTCAGTGTTGGGGAGTAGATTCAGTGTTGGGGAGTAGATGTACAGTGTTGGGGAGTAGATTCACAGTGTTGGGGAGTAGATTCACAGTGTTGGGGAGTAGATTCACAGTGTTGGGGAGTAGATTCACAGTGTTGGGGAGTAGATGCATAGTGTTGGGGAGTAGATGCAGTGTTGGGGAGTAGATGCAGTGTTGGGGAGTAGATTCACCGTGTTGGGGAGTAGATTCACAGTGTTGGGGAGTAGATTCACCGTGTTGGGGAGTAGATTCACAGTGTTGGGGAGTAGATTCACAGTGTTGGGGAGTAGATTCACATTGTTGGGGAGTAGATTCACCGTGTTGGGTAGTAGATTCACAGTGTTGGGGAGTAGATGCTCAGTGCTGGGGAGTAGATGCACAGTGTTGGGAAGTAGATGCAGTGTTGGGGAGTAGATGCATAGTGTTGGGGAGTAGATGCAGTGTTGGGGAGTAGATGCAGTGTTGGGGAGTAGATTCACCGTGTTGGGGAGTAGATTCACAGTGTTGGGGAGTAGATTCACAGTGTTGGGGAGTAGATGCACAGTGTTGGGGAGTAGATGCACAGTGTTGGAGAGTAGATTCACAGTGTTGGGGAGTAGATGCACAGTGTTGGGGAGTAGATGCACAGTGTTGGGGAGTAGATGCACAGTGTTGGGGAGTAGATGCACAGTGTTGGGGAGTAGATGCACAGTGTTGGGGAGTAGATTCACATTGTTGGAGAGTAGATTCACAGTGTTGGGGAGTAGATGCACAGTGTTGGGGAGTAGATGCAGTGTTGGGGAGTAGATGCAGTGTTGGGGAGTAGATGCACAGTGTTGGGGAGTAGATGCACAGTGTTGGGGAGTAGATGTACAATTATGGGGAGTAGATGCACAGTTATGGGGAGTTGATTCATAGTGTTGGGGAGTAGATGCACAGTGTTGGGGAGTAGATGTACAGTTATGGGGAGTAGATGCACAGTTATGGGGAGTTGATTCATAGTGTTGGGGAGTAGATGCACAGTGTTGGGGAGTAGATGCATAGTGTTGGGGAGTAGATGCATAGTGTTGGGGAGTAGATGCAGTGTTGGGGAGTAGATGCAGTGTTGGGGAGTAGATGCATAGTGTTGGGAAGTAGATGCATAGTGTTGGGGAGTAGATGCAGTGTTGGGGAGTAGATGCAGTGTTGGGGAGTAGATGCAGTGTTGGGGAGTAGATGCATAGTGTTGGGGAGTAGATGCACAGTGTTGGGGAGTAGATGCACAGTGTTGGGGAGTAGATTCACAGTGTTGGGGAGTAGATGCATAGTGTTGGGGAGTAGATGCAGTGTTGGGGAGTAGATGCAGTGTTGGGGAGTAGATGCAGTGTTGGGGAGTAGATTCACAGTGTTGGGGAGTAGATGCACAGTGTTGGGGAGTAGATGCATAGTGTTGGGGAGTAGATGCATAGTGTTGGGGAGTAGATGCAGTGTTGGGAAGTAGATGTACAGTGTTGGGGAGTAGATGCATAGTGTTGGGGAGTAGATGCAGTGTTGGGGAGTAGATGCATAGTGTTGGGGAGTAGATGCAGTGTTGGGGAGTAGATGTACAGTGTTGGGAGTAGATGCAGTGTTGGGGAGTAGATGCATAGTGTTGGGGAGTAGATGCAGTGTTGGGGAGTAGATGCAGTGTTGGGGAGTAGATGTACAGTGTTGGGGAGTAGATGCCGTGTTGGGGAGTAGATTCACAGTTATGGGGAGTTGCGAACTATATGTAGTTGTAATCAACTTGTAATTAAACTACATTTTTCAGTAGCTTGTTATTATTCGAACTATATTCAAATCTAGATAGTGTTATCAGTAGTTAATTATTGTTTTACTATGTAGTGGTGTAGCTAACTACTGGAACTACACACAAATGTTTCATATGGGGACAGTCAAAGAATCCTTTTTAAACAATTTTTTATAATAGTGTAGGCAATCATTTCCTTTTGTTTTAGGCATCAGACCTGACTTGAAACATAGTTTGTGTTTTTAATATGCTAAATGACACATTCTGTTAACATATGACCTCAAAGTGACATGTTCTTGCAATTTGTCGTCGATAACATTTCTGATTTACATATAATACTTTTTTTCTGGAAGTAGTTTGTATGTAGTGAACTACTTTTTCCAAACTAACTTTAGTTATGTAAGCTATAATTTTTCTAAGTAACTTTGGTTAAGTCAAGTACATTTATTTTAAAATTAGCTATAGTGTATCTTAACTTCTTCCATTGTGATGTAATCGGTAGCTTGGTAAACTACATTTTTAATAGTGGCTTCCACAACACCGTAGATACATACCACCACCTAGTGGTTGAGGGAGTTAATGCAGTTGGATGACCTTTGTCATTGTCCCCTGGACACTTTGGTGTTTCACCACCGAATGATAAAGTTTAGGATACATGGAGGATAAACTGATCCTAGATCTGTGAATGTACATGAGGGTAACTTCTACCCAGAGAAAGTTGTTGGTAGTCATCTTCTGGATGTAGAAAGAAAGAGACAGGTTCTTAACTGCCAGCATCTGTTTGGTGTAAAGGGCCACCTACATAGATGGCTGTGTGTCCTGCCTCCCATAGACTACAACAAAAGGATCTGCCGTGCTGTTCAAGACACACTTCCAAATACAACCCCTAAATGTTCCATTTAGGCTGAAATAAATCAGCAGCTTCTCATCCTGTTCTTACAAACAACAGAATAGAACCACGCAGTCAGCTGTTACTATGGAGATCTGTGAACACTGATTTAGACAACAAACAAACAACGAACATCCTGTACTTTGTGGGATATTTATTGTACATATCTTACGAAACTGTTGTATGTTTGATGCCCTCAATATATTCTAAAGTGGCAAAGACCCTGTCCGGTGTTATTGAAACTTATTTTACTGTAAATATGTTTTTCTAAAGCCTTATATTTAATGGGGGGAATCCATGTCTCATTCACGTTGACAAATTTAGCTAACAAATGAAATGCCATGTCTATAATTGCTCTCTCTGACAGCTTACACTTTATTTCCCACAGCCATTGCTTTCCTATGGCACGGAGGTTGGAGAACCCACTGTGTTCGACAGGAGATGGCGTGATGGGACGCTGCCGTGGTGCAGTTTGTATTGTGTCAGATTGTGATCTGTGTTGGGTCTCAAATCGAAACAGTTTGAACACAGCCTTCACCTTTCACCGATCACTTGACTCAGATTAAACACATTCCCATAGCCAGGCAGTTAGGCAGACAGACCAGCTGATATATGTTTCTGAGAGCAGGCCACGTTCAGCATAGCCTGGTCTCAGATCTGTTTGTGCTGTTGTTTGACAATGACCACAGGAGTTGGAAATACAGCACAAACTGATCTGGGATCAGGCCACATTAAGAAGGCAAATGTTGTGGAAACGTTGCATGTAAAACTCTCATGAATAGAGACGATGTCTACATAACATATTTCTATCTGATTGCTTCACCCTGCTGAACGCGTCCCAGAGCTTTAGCTTTGAAAAAGAGCAATGGAAAATGCTCTTTGAGAAATAGCAGGCACTCAAATAAAACAAACCAACAACAAATCCTTCCTATCTAATTATTTTGAATGGCATTGGACTGTTTCCCATACAGAGAGGTACAAGACATGGTCACAACACCAGAACCTTGCTACTAAGGGCAACCCACAGAGCAAGACTCCCATTAGACTACTCCCTTCTGGCTGTCTCCCTTCTGTCTGTCTCCCTTCTGTCTGTCTCCCTTCTGTCTGTCTCCCTTCAGTCTGTCTCCCTTCTGGCTGTCTCCCTTCTGTCTGTCTCCCTTCAGTCTGTCTCCCATCTGGATGTCTGTCTGGCTGTCTCCCTTCTGTCTGTCTCCCTTCTGTCTGTCTCCCTTCTGGCTGTCTCCCATCTGGATGTCTGTCTGGCTGTCTCCCCTCTGGATGTCTGTCTGGCTGGCTGACTCCCATCTGGATGTCTGTCAGTCTGTCTCTCATCTGGATGTCTGTCTGTCGGTCTGTCTCCTCTCTGGATGTCTGTCTGTCAGTCTGTCTCCCATCTGGATGTCTGTCTGTCAGTCTGTCTAACATCTGGATGTCTGTCTGTCTGTCTGTCAGTCTGTCTCCCATCTGGATGTCTGTCTGTCTGTCAGTCTCCCCTCTGGATGTCTGTCTGGCTGTCTCCCCTCTGGATGTCTGTCTGTCTGGCTGACTCCCATCTGGATGTCTGTCAGTCTGTCTCTCATCTGGATGTCTGTCTGTCGGTCTGTCTCCTCTCTGGATGTCTGTCTGTCAGTCTGTCTCCCATCTGGATGTCTGTCTGTCAGTCTGTCTAACATCTGGATGTCTGTCTGTCTGTCAGTCTGTCTCCCATCTGGATGTCTGTCTGTCTGTATGTCTCCCCTCTGGATGTCTGTCTGTCTGTCTGTCTGTCTGTCTGTCTGTCTGTCTGTCTGTCTGTCTGTCAGTCAGTCTCCCCTCTGGATGTCTGTCAGTCTGTCTCCTCTCTGGATGTCTGTCTGTCAGTCTGTCTCCTCTCTGGATGTATGTCTGTCAGTCTGTCTCCCCTCTGGATGTCTGTCTGTCTGTCTGTCTCCCCTCTGTCTGTCTGTCTGTCTCCCCTCTGTCTGTCTGTCTGTCTCCCCTCTGTCTGTCTGTCTGTCTGTCTGTCTGTCTGTCTGTCTGTCTGTCTGTCTGTCTGTCTGTCTGGATGTCTGTCTGTAAGTCTGTCTCCCATCTGGATGTCTGTCAGTCTGTCTCCCCTCTGGATGTCTGTCAGTCTGTCTCCCCTCTGGATGTCTGTCAGTCTGTCTCTCATCTGGATGTCTGTCTGTCAGTCTGTCTCCCCTCTGGATGTCTGTCAGTCTGTCTCCCCTCTGTCTGTCTCCCGTCTGTCTGTCTGTCTGTCTGTCTGTCTGTCTGTCTGTCTGTCTGTCTGTCTGTCTGTCTGTCTGTCTGTCTGTCTGTCTGTCTGTCTGTCTGTCTGTCTGTCTCCCATCTGAATGTCTGTCTGTCAGTCTGTCTCCCATCTGGATGTCTGTCTGTCAGTCGGTCTTCTCTCGGGATGTCTGTCTGTCAGTCTGTCTCCCCTCTGGATGTCTGTCTCCTTGGGGATCCATAAGGCTTCATAGGGCTCTGTATGACTCCATGGGGCTTCACAGGGCTCCATAGGGTTTCATAGGGCTTCATATGGCTCCATAGGGATCCGTAGGGCTTCATATGGCTCCGTAGGGTGCCATTTTGGATGCAACACGTGCCTTTAATTCCACTAGTTTCTGTGGTCAGGAGACACCGTGCCCAAACCCAACTCTACCAGCATGGCAAAGCAACAGGCTTCTAAGAACAGAGAGACGCTGTGTGATGTGAGAGGCGGTGAGGAGCTGCCTCTCAAAACAGGGTTACGTAATATAAACACAATTACAGATATTGAGCTCTGATGGCTGGAAGTCTTAGCCAAGAGCAACAGGGCTACTGCTTTCCCCCTTCCCGTCTTGATCTGCTGGCGGCCGTAAAAGGGTCACTGTAATTGCTTGAAAAGGGGGCAGGAAAAGAAAGATTAGGGAGCAAAGATGATTACCCTCTGCGTGTTCAATGTATTCTCTTGATAAAAGAAGGCATTCAAATTAGCAGCTTGTCCCTGGACGGAATACAAGTTCTGACTCCGCCAAGTCCGCCTCAATATGTTAACAACTTTGGTTGCTTTGACACTCATAGATTCCTGCCTGATTAACTGACTTTATATGTTGAGACTGGGCCAGGCTTCTATCTGACTTCTGGTCACCCAGGCCAATGAAAATAAAATCCAAATTCATCCCTAGTGATTTGAGGAGTAGGGAGAAAATGCTGCACAGAAGAACATAGACATGACGTAGGGTCTACAGCCTGTACAACCTGTTAGATTTGGAGACATCGCTATTTCTGTCGTTGACAATTCTGTAAAATCACAACTTGTAAAATCAGCATTGGCAGTGTGAGGAAGTCATAGGCCTCAATTTCACTTCAGTTCTTTAACTGTGCATTTCCTTACAATTGACCCTAATTCTGCTGTACATATCAATCCATTTTAGCCCAGTTCTGTCAGACAGGGATATATCAATACCTTTTAGCCCAGTTCTGTCAGACAGGGATATATCAATACCTTTTAGCCCAGTTCTGTCAGACAGGGATATATCAATACCTTTTAGCCCAGTTCTGTCAGACAGGGATATATCAATACCTTTTAGGCCAATTCTGTCAGACAGGGATATATCAATACCTTTTAGCCCAGTTCTGTCAGACAGGGATATATCAATACCTTTTAGGCCAGTTCTGTCAGACAGGGATATATCAATACCTTTTAGCCCAGTTCTGTCAGACAGGGATATATCAATACCTTTTAGGCCAGTTCTGTCAGACAGGGATATATCAATACCTTTTAGCCCAGTTCTGTCAGACAGGGATATATCAATACCTTTTAGGCCAGTTCTGTCAGACAGGGATATATCAATACCTTTTAGCCCAGTTCTGTCAGACAGGGATATATCAATACCTTTTAGCCCAGTTCCGTCAGACAGGGATATATCAATACATTTCAGGCCAGTTCTGTCAGACAGGGATATATCAATACCTTTTAGCCCAGTTCTGTCAGACAGGGATATATCAATACCTTTTAGCCCAGTTCTGTCAGACAGGGATATATCAATACCTTTCAGGCCAGTTCTGTCAGACAGGGATATATCAATACCTTTTACCGCTTTCTATCAAGTTCAGATTGATGTATGGGTTGAACCAGGGCAGAAAAACACATAACAGAAGAATGTAGTGGCGAGCCCCAGGAGTCGAGCATGCTACAGCAGGCCATGGGAGGAGGACAGGTACGGCTGTGAGTGGCCACTGGCCAGGGACAGGCAGGGAGGAACCCAGGGAGTACATTATACAGATAACTAAGCATTTAGACGTGCGCCGTCAGTAGGAGATTATTCTTAATCAATCGTGATCTGTTTATAGTTGTGATTTTGACAACGTTAGGGTTATTAAAGGAATGATGCAGTGTGTTGTACTCTACCCTGACAGACCATAGACGTATGGAGTACATCAGACAGGTCAAATACAGTGGGGCAAAAAAGTATTTAGTCAGCCACCAATTGTGCAAGTTCTCCGACTTAAAAAGATGAGAGAAGCCTGTAATTTTCATCATAGGTACACTTCAACTAAATCCAGAAAATCCAGAAAATCACATTGTAGGATTTTTTATGAATTTATTTGCAAATTATGGTGGAAAATAAGTCTTTGGTCAATAACAAAAGTTTGCCCCACTGCATGCAGTAGGTGATGAAGTGTAGCGGGGGGGGGGGGGTAACGGCAAATTAAGCAAAGTGCAGATTTGTCCCAATTCCATGTTGAACGGCATGGCTCCATCATCGGTGCAATGTGCTGTACCCTTTCAGTAAACAACAGCAGGTGATGAAACGTAGGGGGACTAGAGAGGGGAAAAGTAAAACTATAGATTGCTTGAGATGACGCATACATCTGTTACAACCTTTCATTTATTTATTTTTTCCTTTGCTGAAGAACATCCATGGTTCCATTCATGACCGCTTCACACAACAGAGGTGTTTGTTTAAGAGCTACCACTCTGCAAGCCTCTTTCCTTGGACTTTTATCAATAATCACTTCCTGCTTAACACAGTCTTAGTGTTGAAGAACCTCAGAGAATTTCACTCAAAGTAGGCTAACCCAGACTGGAATTCCTACTAACGAACTCAACCTGTTTCCTGACGTGGAGACTGGAGTCCTTATAACAAGCAGTTTGGGTTTTATGAGGATCAAATCTTGTCCTAGAAACCCATGTGTGTATAAATGTAAATCTCTTAACCCTCTTACAGACTGGACTGGGCTTGACCCCGTGGGAGCATTTGTCTGGTAAAACAATCTGTTATTTCTCAAGCTGTATGTATTTTAAAGATATGTTCTATATAAAACATGTTTAGAGAAAAGAGAGGGGAGAATGTTTGGTTTTGACGAAACGAAACATTGCATTTGGTTTCTCCCTTCCTCCCATTCCGCAGTTCCTTCCTTCAACTGTTACATGACGGATTGTCGTTGATACTTTGTAGCCACATGATTCTTTTGAAGTTCCGGGACGTTTCACAATGTTCTATAAGCAGCAGAGCTTCAGAACAACGTACAATATTTCCTGGTATGTTTCAGCAAGGAAACTCTATGCAGTACATGCATGTATGAACATTTTCAGTGTGAAGATTCAATAATATGCCTTTACCTTTCTTAAGGTATATTAAATGAAGAGCCAGTCTTGTTTAAGTTTAAAAGCAGGAAACTGCATTGCTATGGTTTTCTTTTGAAAAAGCCCAGACTCACAGCCATGTCTCAAATTATGACAAATAACTCTATTTTACAGATGTTTTATCCTATGAAAATGCTCAGTTGGCAGTCCACAATATAGCAGTCAAATCAACCACCATATTTTTATGGGCAAATGTATTTATTTTTAAATTCAGCCATTTTTTGATTGAAAACACATTGAAACATATTACATTGAAACATGATACATGATGTAGCTATAAATCATTGTGGGTTGTGCTGCAGAGACATAGCAGTATACCATTATAATGATATAATACAATATGTCTTGAGTTTAAAACTATAAACATCTGAATACTAATTGATGTCATAGCAACCAGGCCATGTAATAGCTAGCACATGACCTATCACAAAACAGACCTCCCTGTCTTGTGCTATACATTACAGAGTCAATGGAGATCTGTCTTCATCCGTCTCTACAGACACATAAACAGTACTGCATTTACATCCTGTCTCCTAGTTAGTCACACACGCTTGACACTGAAAGACTGATTGACATGTTGTGGAATCAGTTATTTGAGCTGCATGGGGGGGGGGTCTATGAGGCGAGGAGAGGTGGGCCTACAGTCCAGAAGACAATGGTATTGAATAGAAAGTGGAACCCAATAAGAGAGGAAACCAACAAATGCCATGTACTCTCAGTCTCAACCATGTTAACAAACACAATAGTTGGATTTAAAGTATATCCAAAGTTTGGTGGGAAAAATTAGATCTTTCAAAATATAAAGGAAATAGCACTACTATTGCAGATGAGGTTGTCGATAAGAAATGGAACATCATGAGAAAATGACACACATAAACACACACTGTTAATGCAATACGGACAGTAGGCACCTCCCTCACTCAGAGCTGTTATTGGAAGTACACAGGCTCTCAAAAAGTTTACCTGAGTATAGTTCTGCACGGTCCTCATTGGTTCCATTTGAGTGTAAAGAACAACAAGAACAGGCAAACCCAACACGTGTTCCCTCAGGATGGGTAAAATCAAGGGAGATGACCCAGAGAGACCTTTTCATCGTTAGAGAGTGGTGGCAACAACAATGTGTACCAAACACACAGCATCTCAGAGCCAGGGGAATGTCACGACAAATCAGAGAGCAGCATCTCAGAGCCAGGGGAATGCTAGGACCAATCAGAGAGCAGCATCTCAGAGTTAGGGCAATGCTAGGACCAATCAGAGAGCAGCATCTCAGAGCCAGGGCGATGCTAGGACCAATCAGAGAGCAGCATCTCAGAGTTAGGGCAATGCCAGGACAAATCAGAGAGCAGCATCTCAGAGCCAGGGCAATGCTAGGACCAATCGGAGAGCAGCATCTCAGAGCCAGGGCAATGCTAGGACCAATCAAAGAGCAGCATCTCAGAGCCAGGACCATTCACAAATGTATACATACTATGTCTCCTGGATTTGCATGTATTCTGTAACATCTACCGCTGAGTCCAGGTTGAACTCTGCCATGGCCAAAGCCTATGGGGAGATTAAGAGTTTTTGGATAAACGCCGAAACTAAGGTATGGGGTAAACACAGGCTGGGGGATCTTATACGTTTTGTTCTATGAGATATAATACTCTTCCTCTAATGTCACGTTTCGTGAATTTTTAAGCAAAAGAAGTTCAGAAAGGACATAAAATCTTCATAATTCATAGAGGTCATGTTAACTGAGCGATATTATCTTATAGAAGAAAAAAAAACGTCTAAGATTTCAGAAACCTGTGTTAATTAATAACCTCAGACGTAATTTTCTGAGTTTATCCCAAAACCACATTCTTTCTCCATTATTTTCTCCCATAGGAATGGCCAATGAACCGGAGGTAAAAAATGCTAACTCAATTCCGTTTTTTTAGACTGACAAGCTGGCGAGCTCTATGCCAAGGCCAACCCAAACCATTTCTGGAATTGGAAATGCCATTCGACCATGGAGAAGCGAGGAAAAATGTCTAATGGTCCGTCCACAGCTGTTAAAATGGTTAACATTGACTTCCTTTAAGTTTTATTCTTGGACCTCCTCACAGGTACTGATGCCAATGGAGCACTTCAGGCCCTGTGCTTCTGCTTACCAGCTAGATGAACCTAGGACGTCCTGTTTCACTGTTCTACAGACGTTGTGCCGAGAGTAAAATCATATTTTATGAGGTTGTAGTTTTGTTGTTGTATTGTTTGAATGTTCAAATAAAAGTTTTTTTGTTACGTGAATACAACAGGTGTTTTAAATGTGTGTGATTGTCCTTGTCTATCAGTGTATCAGTGTTTAGTGTGACTGTCCTTGTCTATCAGTGTATCAGTGTTTTGTGTGACTGTCCTTGTCTATCAGTGTATCAGTGTTTTGTGTGACTGTCCTTGTCTATCAGTGTATCAGTGTTTTGTGTGACTGTCCTTGTCTATCAGTGTATCAGTGTTTAGTGTGACTGTCCTTGTCTATCAGTGTATCAGTGTTTAGTGTGACTGTCCTTGTCTATCAGTGTATCAGTGTTTAGTGTGACTGTCCTTGTCTATCAGTGTATCAGTGTTTAGTGTGACTGTCCTTGTCTATCAGTGTATCAGTGTTTAGTGTGACTGTCCTTGTCTATCAGTGTATCAGTGTTTTGTGTGACTGTCCTTGTCTATCAGTGTATCAGTGTTTTGTGTGACTGTCCTTGTCTATCAGTGTATCAGTGTTTTGTGTGACTGTCCTTGTCTATCAGTGTATCAGTGTTTAGTGTGACTGTCCTTGTCTATCAGTGTATCAGTGTTTAGTGTGACTGTCCTTGTCTATCAGTGTATCAGTGTTTTGTGTGACTGTCCTTGTCTATCAGTGTATCAGTGTTTTGTGTGACTGTCCTTGTCTATCAGTGTATCAGTGTTTTGTGTGACTGTCCTTGTCTATCAGTGTATCAATGTTTAGTGTGACTGTCCTTGTCTATCAGTGTATCAGTGTTTAGTGTGACTGTCCTTGTCTATCAGTGTATCAGTGTTTAGTGTGACTGTCCTTGTCTATCAGTGTATCAGTGTTTAGTGTGACTGTCCTTGTCTATCAGTGTATCAGTGTTTAGTGTGACTGTCCTTGTCTATCAGTGTATCAGTGTTTTGTGTGACTGTCCTTGTCTATCAGTGTATCAGTGTTTTGTGTGACTGTCCTTGTCTATCAGTGTATCAGTGTTTTGTGTGACTGTCCTTGTCTATCAGTGTATCAGTGTTTAGTGTGACTGTCCTTGTCTATCAGTGTATCAGTGTTTAGTGTGACTGTCCTTGTCTATCAGTGTATCAGTGTTTTGTGTGACTGTCCTTGTCTATCAGTGTATCAGTGTTTTGTGTGACTGTCCTTGTCTATCAGTGTATCAGTGTTTTGTGTGACTGTCCTTGTCTATCAGTGTATCAATGTTTAGTGTGACTGTCCTTGTCTATCAGTGTATCAGTGTTTAGTGTGACTGTCCTTGTCTATCAGTGTATCAGTGTTTTGTGTGACTGTCCTTGTCTATCAGTGTATCAGTGTTTTGTGTGACTGTCCTTGTCTATCAGTGTATCAGTGTTTTGTGTGACTGTCCTTGTCTATCAGTGTATCAGTGTTTTGTGTGACTGTCCTTGTCTATCAGTGTATCAGTGTTTAGTGTGACTGTCCTTGTCTATCAGTGTATCAGTGTATCAGTGTTTAGTGTGACTGTCCTTGTCTATCAGTGTTTAGTGTGACTGTCCTTGTCTATCAGTGTATCAGTGTTTAGTGTGACTGTCCTTGTCTACCAGTGTATCAGTGTTTAGTGTGACTGTCCTTGTCTATCAGTGTTTAGTGTGACTGTCCTTGTCTATCAGTGTTTAGTGTGACTGTCCTTGTCTATCAGTGTATCAGTGTTTAGTGTGACTGTCCTTGTCTATCAGTGTATCAGTGTTTAGTGTAACTGTCCTTGTCTATCAGTGTATCAGTGCTTCGTGTGACTGTCCTTGTCTATCAGTGTATCCGTGTTTTGTGTGACTGTCCTTGTCTATCAGTGTATCAGTGTTTAGTGTGACTGTCCTTGTCTATCAGTATATCAGTGTTTAGTGTGACTGTCCTTGTCTATCAGTGTATCAGTGTTTAGTGTGACTGTCCTTGTCTATCAGTGTATCAGTGTTTAGTGTGACTGTCCTTGTCTATCAGTGTATCAGTGTTTAGTGTGACTGTCCTTGTCTATCAGTGTTTTGTGTGACTGTCCTTGTCTATCAGTGTATCAGTGTTTAGTGTGACTGTCCTTGTCTATCAGTGTATCAGTGTTTAGTGTGACTGTCCTTGTCTATCAGAGTATCAGTGTTTTGTGTGACTGTCCTTGTCTATCAGTGTATCAGTGTTTTGTGTGACTGTCCTTGTCTATCAGTGTATCCGTGTTTAGTGTGACTGTCCTTGTCTATCAGTGTATCAGTGTTTAGTGTGACTGTCCTTGTCTATCAGTGTATCAGTGTTTAGTGTGACTGTCCTTGTCTATCAGTGTTTTGTGTGACTGTCCTTGTCTATCAGTGTATCAGTGTTTAGTGTGACTGTCCTTGTCTATCAGTGTATCAGTGTTTAGTGTGACTGTCCTTGTCTATCAGTGTATCAGTGTTTTGTGTGACTGTCCTTGTCTATCAGTGTATCAGTGTTTTGTGTGACTGTCCTTGTCTATCAGTGTATCAGTGTTTTGTGTGACTGTCCTTGTCTATCAGTGTATCAGTGTTTTGTGTGACTGTCCTTGTCTATCAGTGTATCAGTGTTTTGTGTGACTGTCCTTGTCTATCATTGTATCAGTGTTTTGTTACTTTGTGGAACCCAGGAAGAGTAGCTGCTGCTTCTACAAAAGCTACTGGGGATCCAAATAAACAAATAAATGTTTTGGTTCAATACTGACTTGGCTCCCTGCAGGTAGCCTAGAGGTTAAGATCATTGGGCCAATGACTAAAAGGTTGCTGTTTTGAATCCCCGAGCTGACCTAGGTGAAAAATATGTTAACCTGCCCTTTCCAGCATGTCGCTCTGGATAAGAGCATCTGATAAAAATGTCAAGGTCACATGGTAGATGACTATTGTATCAACACATGTATGTAGCTACGTACCAAATTAAACCAAGGCCTGCTATTCATTTGTACCATAGAGACTATTTGCATTGACTCTCCACACACCCAGCCCTTTACATACAAACATAAACACACACAATCAACGTTGCAGTACTCAGATGTGGCATGCCCATAGTGAGCACAGGGGCACATGACCTCTCAGATTTGTCCTGTTTTAAAATAAAGAAATCCTGTTTTCAAATAAAGAAATCCTGATTTCAAATAAAGAAATCCTGATTTACATTTTGTAATGAAACTTTGTGTTGTTGCTCCTCTGTAATACTACTAGCCACCTAGCAGTTTTATGAAGTTGTCTTTAGTTAGCCCAGATCCGTTCCCAATCTCCCAACGTGATAGCTAGCAAGAAGCCTTTCCAGGCTTTCAATGAAGATTTGAGTAGCAACTTGTCGAACTATCGTAACTGGCATGCCTGCTGGCTAGGTTGGTAGACTTTAGAAAAGAAAGACATAACTAAATGTACTGAATAAGACTCACATTCCTTTCAATCTTTTACCCGGGATTTTAGCAGAGACGCAGAGAACATGTTTAGATTCTTTATAAAAAAGAGTCATCAATCAGGAGGATACAGACAGCTCAAGAACGTATGCTTAGATATGCAGAAAAATTGACATCTTTTTTTTTTTTACACAGAATTAAGTGTAATGATTATGGCTCTAGATTGAAGGAAAATTGCGTTTCAGGTGTTTGAAGAATGCACAATTCTCAAACTTACCACCCTACAATCATCCTCATGTACTTTATACCCCTTCAGATTTTGGGGTGCATGATGCCCAGAGGGGTTAAATGCTAAATACATTTGGGTTGAATGCATTCAGTTGTGCACCTGACTAGGTATCCCCCTGTCCTTTCCCCTTCCCTGGCTGTACTATTTATTCAGTATTTAAATGTCTGTTTATTCAAGTGGGTAAATTGCAACGATTGAGATCCATTTCCACCATTTGACTTTGTGTTTCTCCTCTGTCCCGAAAGAGTCCGTCTGTGTTCTATTTAGACCTATAATGTCCTGGTTAAGGTTCCGGGTCAGGTACAACAGCTGAACATACCAAACCAAAGGGTTGGGCTCATTTCTGAGGCTTTCTGGGTCTAAAATCTAAAACATATTTCTTTATTTATTCATTTCAAATTGAATGTAACTATGTTAAGTGGCCACTAGCGCACACACAATGTTTATAATATGACTATTTCCCCCCAAAATAAAATAACATGCCACTAAAATAAAAATACATATTTTACTTATGGGTCTCTGTTTAGTTCTAGGAACCAAGCTGTGGACCAGTATGGTTGTTATTGTAGTTTTTCATAACTGGGGGGTTTATTCAGTAAATATTATCCTAGCAAGGCAATCTTATTATAATGGACCTGTAATGACACCGATTTACCTGGCACCAGAAGTCAATAAGTAAAACAGGGTAGAAATTCAATATTCATTACCAGATAACAAAAATAAAATAAAAACATTCCGTCTTAACCGCAGCGCGCATGCTGGAGGTGGTTTGACTAAACCTGCACAAGCCTGCCAAGTATCTACCTATCTCTGTGTAAACTATTGTAGTGCTTACAATGTACCATTCATAAGCTTTGCTTTGTAAAATCATCTCCCTCATGTTGCCCTGTTGAGCCCTTCAAGGGGAGTTCCCACTTTCACTATCTCCTATTACAGACAGTCACTCATGGGAGACAGCAACTTGGCCTGTAACTTATCATGCTTCATATAATTGTCATGCTTGACAGTATTATCTATCAATACTGCACTGTCACCATCTGCGATCCCAACAGGTGTCTACTGACAATACAACATCCCTACTGTATAGGGAATAAAGTGCTATTTGGGATATAGCCTAGGAGTGGGGCTGCACTGTTGTTCACACAGTTGATGAGTGGATGGTTTGAGTTGTTCATTGTGAAGACCTGTTAAAGAATAAAGACTCAATAAACAGGACCTATGTACTATGCGGTGTCAGAGGAAAGCCCCAAAAATTGTCTGAGACTCCAATCGCCTAAGTCATAGACAGTTTTTTCTGCTACCACACGGCAAGTGGTACCGGAGCACCAAGTCTAGGACCAAAAGGCTCCTTAACAGGTTCTACCCCCCCCAGCCATAAGACTGATGAACAATTAATCAAATGGCCACTGGACTATTTACATTGGGCCTTTTGGGGGCCCTCTTGACGGTGGAGAGAAAAATGTATGTCTTAAAGTACATTTCCTGGAATTCTGCACATTTTACCATGGGGCGTAGACACAATTTGCAGTTTTAAAGCAAGTTTTCTGAAGTTCTACACATTTTACCATGGGCCGGAGATAACATTTAGCAATTTCTTTACAAATGACATGGAATTCTACCCATTTTGCCATGGGGCAGAGAGAAAGATTGGCAGTTTTAAAGCTAATTTCCGGAACTTTTATACATTTTGACATGGGGCCATGACTGTATGTATGGGGGGCCCTCTGGAGGCCGGTATTCGGCCATCATTTCTACAAGTTTAGATAACTGACTAGACTAACTTACCAATCTAAACCTTTTTAGCTGACATGGCTAATCGAGTGACTGTCAGTGACTGGCATCACAAGAGAAACACTGCTGATACACAACCCAATGTCGAACTTGCACCTTGTGTATTTCACTATTCATATTGTCTTTATTTACATTTATTTTCTTCATCTTCAACACAAAACAACCAACACATTAAACAAAACAAAAAAACATAAATAAAATATACAAATACATAAGGATTATTTTTCGTGATAAATGATATGTTATTTCATGGCCATGATATTGTTTTATGTGCCATTAAGGAAACACAAGAATAGTTCCGACATCTTTTCGGGGTCTGTATTATTTTCTACTATTCTAACTCTCAAAAGTAATTTGAGACCTAGAGGCCAGGTGCCCTAAGCGACCGCTTATGTCGCGTTATGCCTGAAGCCGTCCGTATACCGACACAACACAAACACACGCATGCACACATATACGTACATACATACACACACACACACACACACACACACACACACACACACACACACACACACACACACACACACACACACACACACACACACACACACATACACACAAACTGTTACACTCCTTATATGCTGCTGCTACTCTGTTCTTTATTTTACTCTTAATACAATCGATTCTGATGCCTAGTTACTTTACCCTGCCTTCATGTACAGTACATATCTACCTCAAATACCTAATATCCCTGGTACTCTCTGTATATAGCTATTATCCCTGCACATTGATCTGATACTCCGTGTATATAGCTATTACCCCTGCACATTGATGTGGTACTCCCTGTATATAGCTATTACCCCTGCACATTGATGTGGTACTCCCTGTATATAGCTATTACCCCTGCACATTGATGTGGTACTCCCTGTATATAGCTATTACCCCTGCACATTGATGTGGTACTCCCTGTATATAGCTATTACCCCTGCACATTGATGTGGTACTCCCTGTATATAGCTATTACCCTGCACATTGATCTGGTACTCCCTGTATATAGCTATTACCCCTGCACATTGATCTGGTACTGGTACTCTCTGTATATATCTATTACCCTGCACATTGATCTGGTACTCCGTGTATATAGCTATTACCCCTGCACATTGATGTGGTACTCCCTGTATATAGCTATTACCCCTGCACATTGATGTGGTACTCCCTGTATATAGCTATTACCCCTGCACATTGATGTGGTACTCCCTGTATATAGCTATTACCCTGCACATTGATCTGGTACTCCCTGTATATAGCTATTACCCCTGCACATTGATGTGGTACTCCCTGTATATAGCTATTACCCCTGCACATTGATCTGGTACTGGTACTCTCTGTATATATCTATTACCCCTGCACATTGATCTGGTACTGGTACTCCCTGTATATATCTATTACCCTGCACATTGATCTGGTACTCCGTGTATATAGCTATTACCCCTGCACATTGATCTGGTACTGGTACTCTCTGTATATATCTATTACCCTGCACATTGATCTGGTACTCCGTGTATATAGCTATTACCCCTGCACATTGATCTGGTACTCTCTGTATATATCTATTACCCTGCACATTGATCTGGTACTCTCTGTATATAGCTATTACCCCTGCACATTGATCTGGTACTGGTACTCCCTGTATATAGCTATTACCCTGCACATTGATCTGGTACTCTCTGTATATATCTATTACCCTGCACATTGATCTGGTACTCTCTGTATATAGCTATTACCCCTTCACATTGATCTGGTACTGGTACTCCCTGTATATAGCTATTACCCCTGCACATTGATCTGGTACTGGTACTCTCTGTATATAGCTATTACCCTGCACATTGATCTGGTACTCTCTGTATATATAGCTATTACCCCTGCACATTGATCTGCTTCATTCTTCTGTATTTTATTCCTCTTGAGTTGCTATTTTTCTTTAACTGTAAGGGCTCGTAAGCAAGCATTTCATTTGATTTATGAAGTAACATCATGTGCAAATGCCCATATATCTAACACTGGATGGCGGGCTAGGACAGACAAAAAATGAGACGTGGTAGTTCTCCGTTTAACCTCTAGGCGCCGCTAAAATGTCACTCTTTCCATTGCGATATCAATCCCACGATCCTTGCAGAGTAATACAGACGCTGTGTTCATTTGAACGGTTCTCTGAACAGCCAAAACATCTCTTGCAAGTTTATACTCTACAGTTGTCTTCTTACTGCTTATACGTGGACATAGTTAGTTAAGCTACATTTCTGAGGAGAGTTAAGACATTTCGCAAAATGTAACGGTTGGTAAAATTGCTGTAATTACTGAATTAGTTGCTAAATCAACTTTGTTGTAGCCCATATTATTACTGAAAACTAACATAGCTAAACGTTAGCTGCCTGCCCAGTCACCCCCCCTTTGCTAAGCTAGCTAATTTTTTTATTAGCTATAGCAGGCTAAGTTATTGGTAGTGAAAATCTTAACTAGCTAGTTAGGCAACTTTAGTTACTTGTATAAAGTAAGCTGACTCGGTTGTTTTTCGTTTTGAGCTCTGCAACTCTGTTAGCCTGACCCAAAGGTAAACGCTTTACGGGGCAAGCCAGCTAACGCTAGGCCGCTGTCACGGGGCTCATTACATCGTTTGTCATTTAGTTTCTCTGCTATTTAATTTAGTTCCCCTTCTATTTAACTGTTTTTACACTAGTTAACGGACGATGCCGTTTATTGACAGTCCAATGAGATTAGTATTTTGACAGTTAACTATCCAAACAGACTCGTCGTTAGCTCGTTTCACTCATCTGGAGTCCAGCTAATCTGACTGAGTTCGTAGCTCTAGAAAGCGAGATAAAGTACTAACTAGCTAGTTGGGTAGGATCACACTGCCGCGTACTGTGGGCTGGCAAGGTTAACTAGTAACTAACTCTAGTTAACAAATGTGTACTTTAACTAGCTAGTTAGGTAGCTAGCTAAGATCATGTGACAATGTTTGCTGCTTTTTAACTTAGCGAGCTAGTTGGTTTGCTTCTATTAGTAGTAGTTAGATAAGTAGATTGTCTGGCCAGCATAGCCAACGCCTCGTTGTTGTTGTTAACGCTAGTTAGCGTATTGTTGTCAGACACTTGTTTACAATGCTAGCTAGCTAGCTAGCTAAACCTGTTGCAGGCACAACAACAGCAGGATGTAATCCTCAATTTGAATGTAGACCAACTTGTTCCTCTGTAATTAGTTGAAACATAGTGGAGTCATAAGAGCTAGTAGTAGCACTGACCGTCATCACATAAACACAGCTTGTTTTATAAAGAGGTGTGTGTGACCGGGTCATGAACTCCTACAATAACAAGTACTAGTAACCGACTTTCATTGTCATAGCAACTCCTGCTTTGTGCATCATCTTTAACGAGGTTGTTTCAGAAAGTGACGTGACAGTTCAGACAACTTTGGGTTAAGGAGGTTGCCTTGATAATTTGTCGTGTGTGTGTGTGTGCTAAATGCATGCCGTTTACAGTGTTGACTAAGTTTGTTTTTCTTTGCCCCCCCCCCCCCCCAATAGTGACTTACTATGGCCTCTGGAAGTCATTATGGGCAAGGCAGAGAATTCCGCCAGCTCAACCAGGGCAAACCTCGTGGATTTCTCCATCACATCAGCAACCACTATGCAGCTGACAAGAACATGAAGGAGGTGAGGGGGATCTCAAGGGGGGGGGGGTGTTTAACTCGGTACCCAATTGCATCCCGATTGTGTGCACTTGCACAATCCCTGTCTTTTAAATAAAAACATTAGATTGATGTAAGCATTGACGAGAAGGCGTTTTCACTAGTGTTAAATCTAATGCACACAAGAAACGCAATTTTATAGTGATTGTTATGACTATGAACCAAGAAGTGTCTACTAACCTAAGTGAAACATTTTAAAGCAAACTGTAGGAGGTTTTTTTTTTATCTCCTATCCTTTTGTTTTAGGTGTATTTTTTAAATAAGGAAGAAATAGATAAAGACTGGTGAGTTTTTCAGGTCTAAGTGGATCCAATGCACAAGCTGCATTTCTTAGCACTGCAGTCACAGCTGCTCAGTCACTGGGAAAAATCAGACATGGAAACACCTTTCTGACTTTTCCCAAACATTTTTCCAAACACTGCCAGTGTCTGGTCTACTTACTCAACCAGTGTAGGTATCAATATAGCATCCT
Organism: Oncorhynchus mykiss; assembly: GCF_057628025.1. Lineage (NCBI taxonomy): Eukaryota > Metazoa > Chordata > Actinopteri > Salmoniformes > Salmonidae > Oncorhynchus > Oncorhynchus mykiss. The sequence continues at coordinate 87,511,038 of NC_143025.1, read as the reverse complement.
TACATTTTTTTTCACCTGGACTCTTCCTTCCCCCCACTAGATTTCCAGTGAGTCGTTGTGCACGCATCAAAGCCAAACGAGTGTCTGTGTGCAACAAGAGGAAGTTGTCGTCGCGTCACAGTGTGGCGGTGAGCTCAGGCGTACGCCGCAGAGTGCCCCCCGCAGGTCGGGCTGTCTGTGACATGGCCAACAAGGAGAATGAACTGACCTGCCCAGAGAAAGTGCAGGCCATACACTACAATGACAACTGCATGTTCCCTGTGAACTCTGCTGCAGAAGCTGGCTCCAAGATGACAGGGCCGGGAAACAAGTACGGTGATTACTTCACTGAGGTGAGAGACTACCAGCCGGCCCCAATTCACTCCCTACCACATCCCATAGGCCCCCGATCCTTTGATGTTTGCAGACCTATTGGGACGGACTACTACTTCACCTCATACTGTCCATTCCCACCATCTAACCCTTGCCCCTACGCTTTAGAGACTTGTGTAGATCTGAGAGGGTTGGAATTGTCACCATATTCCCCCATACCTTTCCAATCCTTGCACAAGGGATAGATTTGTAGACTCTGTTTATTGGGAAGAAAAGTGTCTCTTGCATTGTTTTCCTTGGATCGTTGAGTGTTGAAGTGGATTTTATTGACATGTTCTGTATCGGCCCCTCCCTATGGGTCTCTTTCCTGACCAGCTATCGAAGGACCATGATGCAATGACCCATGTGCTTTTTGGAAGAAATCTCAGATTAAATGTAGCTCTGACACTATGGCGAAGAAACGCCTGCGAACTAGTGGCATACTTGATCAGGTAGGAACACTGACTTTTGATACATTTTCATGTATGAAGGATTTTTTTATTTATTTTTATTAACGATTAATCAACACGTTAAATGTCCAATTAACACTGTCTGTCTTTGTCCCATAGAATTGAAGACACAGGAGTTCTTCTTGACTGCCTACCAGTTATAACCAAAAGGTGAGTGTCCCAGTTGATTTAAACATTATCATGTACGGCTGTGACGAGTCAACTTGTGACACTCTCTTGTTTTGCTCCCTGTAGCCTTCAAGACGAAACTCCGTGCATATCACTGGGCTGCTGTGTAGACCTCCTGCCACAAGTCAAATCAATCCTCACCAGTCAATATGAAGAGTAAGATCAGCTGTGGAACTGAACAACTGCTGCTGTGTCCACCTGCTGAAACCTGAATTCTGCTGTTTTTTCTGTTTTGTTCCTTCTCCAGACACTTGATTGTGGTTTTACACTGGGTTCAGTCCGTCGTTAAGAAATGGTGGCCAGAACTCTCCACAAACGGCAAGAGCCTGCTAGACAGCTGCTCAGAGGACAGGTATTTATGTGTTTGTCACTCTCCTGTCTGCGATGTAATAGCTACAGTACAGCTGCTGTTCTGAGGAGATTAGCCTCTTGCTTCGTGTTGTCTGTTTGTTTTGCGGGAAAGTTTTCCCAACTGGTTGCCCTGGTAACTTCATATCGGTTATTCTACCTTTAATATTAGAAGTGTAATTGGTTATGCTTAAACAGTGCCTATTGTAACTATTCACCCCCTTGCATTTCTTAACTTTTTAAGAAAGTTGCGCTGAGGATCAGCGTGGCAGATGTGTTGTTGACTACCCTTACCAATTCCAGGATCCAGTTACAGGGGGAGGTGTTTAGTCCCAGGCGCCTTCGCTTACTGTTGAGCCAATTTTCAAGTCTTGCCATAGATTTTCAAGCAGATTTTAGTCAAACCTGTAACGTGGCAACTCTTCTTAGTAAGCAACACCAGTGTAGATTTGGCTTTGTGTTGTAGGTTATTGTCCTCTAGGATTTTGCCTTTGCTTAGCACCTTCACATTTCTTTTTATCCTTAAAAACTTCCCGGTCTTTGCCGATGTCAAGCATACCCGTAGCGTGATGCAGCCTCCACCATGCTTGAATTATAAGGAGACGGTTACTCAGTGATGTGTTGGATTTGCTCCAAACATAAGGCTTTGCATTTAGGCCAAAAAAATGTGTTCCTTTGCTGCATTTTTGTTGTTGTTGCAGTGTTCCTTTAGTGCCTTGTTGCATACAAGAAGCATGCTTTGGAATGTTTGTACTCTTCTTTTCACTTTAGATAAATATTATGGATTTACTACAATGTTGTTTATCCATCCTCAGTTTTCTCCCATCACAGCCATTGAACTATGTAGCTGTTTTTAAAATCACTGATGGCCTCATGGTGACATCCCTGAGCAGTTTCCTTCCTGTCCTGCAGCTCAGTTCAGAAGGTCTACTGTATCTTTTGATGTCTGGCTAGTTTAATACACCCATCTACCAATCCCTGCCCTTCTTTGAGGCTTTCCAAAAAAGCTCCCTGTTCTTTGTAATTTAATCTGTGTTTGAAATTCAGTGCTTGAAATTCAATAATTGACTGAGGGTAGGTAGGTAGGTAGGTAGGACAGAGGAAGGGGTAGTCATTTAAAAATCATGTCAACCCCTATCATTTAAGTCCCTAGAACTTATGTTACTTGTTAAGTCACAGGCTTACCTAAACAAAGGGGGTGAATACTTATGCAACAACTATATTTTAGTTATATATTTTCACATTCAATAATAAAAATAAAAATATCTCTTTACACTGACATGCTCTATTTTGTGTAGTTGGATGCCTGAAAGGGGGTGGGAACATTTTAATACCCCCTGTTTCGTCTGTTTGCAGGAACCTCCAGGTCATGAAGCAGCAGCTGAAGGAGTTCTGGGTGGAGGGACCCCAGTTAAGTTTAGTTCCAGGAACTACAGGAGAGATGGCAAAGGTAAGGTGGCATTGCTACACTTAATGATATATATATATATATATATATATTATAATTAGTTGAACATTGCACCTGCAAAGTCAAACTTCTCACCTCCATTGTTAATTTCAGGCGATGGAGTCTAGATGGACTTCTCTCACTTGTCTCTTCTCTCAATTCTGTCTCTCACCAGGCCATTGGGTCTTACTTATCACAACTCCATTGACCAATCAATGTAGCACTGAGGAAGTGACCACTACTGCCGGATATAGCTGTTTGAACATGACCTGGAGACTAAAGACAAGACCATGGTCCACACATACAGGAGCCCTGTTCTATTCTATGTGGATTGATGAACTGAGCAATTCAGACTGAGCAATTCCCACAGTCAATCACAACTAGAGAGACACTTACAATGGAGGAAGGAACCTTTTTTCTCTCTGAAAAACCCCCAGGAATGACTGCTTCACATTGAAGTAGATTGGTGTCTTGCGAAGTGGCAATACTTCAATCGACCTCCCTGAGACTGGGTCGAAAAGGCACCCTATTTCCTCTATAGTACACTACTTTTGAACGGAATAGGACGCCATTTTGGATGCACACTGACACTGGTTCTGGGCTGCTCTGTGAAGTGCCAAGCTCTGTTGCACCACCACAGCACTCTTCACCACGGTGTGCAAACCTGCACGAATCATGGATATAACTTAATGAATTCCCCTTCCTGGTTTCAGTTCTTATTTCTTCCCTCATGTCCCGAATCAAGAACTTGAAACTACTGCAGTCTTAAGTTATGAGAGCTTTTCCTGTCGTAGTTTTTTTTCTTGTTCATGAATGTTTGACTGTAAGTGTAAATACAGTGACTATTAAAATAATCTTTAAAATAAATTAGCAAAAATCTGTCTTGAATTAATTATTTCTCAAAACATAGTGGCCACTTAAACTTGATATTATTCTGTTATGCCCATGGTGATATGAGACGGTATTTGACAAAAAATGCAATATTTTCTGAGAACAGCTATTGCTTGGAAAAGAAAGACTCACTGCACTTGTTTTATAACATTTAGCTTCTGTTTGTGGAAAGATCTAAATGAGGAAAGCTGTCCATCTGAATCTTGCCAGTGGTGTGAAGTACTTGAAAAGTATTTGAAAGTACTACTTATTTTTTGGGATATCTTTACTTTTATATTTTCAACAACCTTTACTTTTTCTTGACTACATTCCTAAAGAAAATAATGTACTTTTTACTCTATGTTTTCCCTGACACCCAAAAGTACTTGTTATATTTTGAATGCTTAGCAGGACAGAAATGGTCTAGTACACGCACTTAAAGAGGAAAATCCCTGGTCATCCCTACTGCATCTGATCTGGTGGACTGAAACACATGCTTTGTTTGTAAATTATGTCTGAGTGTTGGGAGTGTGCCCCTGGCTATCCGTAAATTTAAAAAAACAAGACAAGCGTGTCGTCTGATTTGCTTAATATAAGGAATTATAAATTATTTATACTTTTGATACTTAAGTATATTTGAGCAATTACATTTTACTTTTGATAAGTATATTTAAAACCAAATACTTTTAGACTTTTACTCAAGTATTATTTTACTGGGTGACTTTTACTGGATTCATTTTCAATTACGGTGTCTTTACTTTTACTCAAGTATGACAATTGGGTACTTTTTTCACCACTGAATCTTGCTATACTCTGTGTCACTGTGCCCAAAACGTTTGTACTTGGAAGAAAGGCAGTAACGTTTGTCATTAAACTACATAGGATAATGGAACAATGAACAATGGCTTTGAAATGGAGGAAAAATAAACTAGCTCGTAAATGCCCATTATCATTTGTTTACTTTCGTTCCACACATGAACTGTTTTTACTATCGACAGATCTCAGTTTACACACCGGAGTATGTTTACACTGGGAACGTGCGAATTGTCTTGGGTGTCAATAAAGTTTTTTTTTTGTTTTAAGTGTAAGTGACGTCAGCATGTCCCCAAAGCAGAGGCAACACAGACAGCAGTTGCAAAAACATTCACCTGTTCATCAGATACATGATTTCAGCGAATCTATTATAGTTATTTACGAATAGGAAACGTACCGTTATTGAACTACTGCAAGCAAACATGTGGCTGCATGTTAGGCTATCAGAAGTATGCCTTTTTCTACAGGCTATGTTTATTTTAGCGTGCTGTTTCAGTGATATGGAATCGGGGCCTATCGCGACGAGTGGCTCTGTTCAACCAAACGGAGATCGTTTCAAAATCGAGGGTCGGGCAATCGTACCAGGGGTGAAAACTCAAGACTGGATTTCTTCAGCCCGAGTCACGGTAGAGGGAGAAGAGTATATAGGCTTCTTGAGGTAATACTTTAGCATTGGACGACGAAAAACAGCTAGTAGTTACAGCGGTAGGATTGTTGTGCTATAAGGGCTAATGCTAACCGGGGCCCTGTTCTCACGCTAGTGGCTATCCCTCGTTTGCTGCTAGGCTATTTTTTAGTTGACAGCTAGCTAACCTTATCGGTGTTATCATCGCAGTCTGTGGTTTAAACCAATGACTGGTGATTGAGATGGAAAGCTAATTGAGACACTGCTTAGTGTCCAGCGTTTCCATTTTGGGTAACGTAGTTAGCTGGTTAACTAATTATTCAGAATAGCGGACATGCATAAAGAGAGCGGCCTCCATCTTTCAAATGCCTCATTTTGTTAAGTTCGCTGTATTATACAGTGTTCGCCTTTGAATTCCTCCATTATGACTTTATGCACCTTGGCCATTGACAGAGGCTCTACACCATTTGTTGTTCTGTTATCCTCCCCCACTTTGATAAATCTCACACTCTGACCAAGGGCCCGAACACCTGTTATGAACCGATTTAGCTCATTATAATACTAGATCAAACTGAGCTTGGCTACTGTATGATGTTTATTGATGCCTTTGAAACCCCCGACTTGCTCTGTCTCTCTGCAGAACTGATGGAAGTTTTGTCGTTAATGATGTTCCTTCGGGATCCTACGTTGTGGAAGTGATCTCACCTGGATACAAATTTGAAGCAGTCCGTGTGGACATCACGTCTAAGGGGAAAATGAGGTACAGTTAGGGCTGTGACAGTCCTCAAAGTTTCTCAGCCAGTAACTGTCATGCAAATAACTGCTGGTCTCTGGTAATTGACCGTTAATCAACATGAACAAGTTTAGCATAGCCTAAAAAGTCACGGATTTTGACCTTTTTAGAACTACATTTTTAAAGGTCTAATACAACCATTTAATATAGCCTGCACATCACAATACATCCATTATTTATTTTTAGGCAGGTCTAAAGAATCGATATGATATGAAGAAAATGTAGCTTATTTCAGAAGGACAGAATAGCATATGCCAAGACGTCCTTATGTCAGGCCCTGATCTGGCTATGCCATACAGTATGGCTGTGGGCTACTATAGTTAATTTAGCAGACAAGATTTGCTTATATACTGAACCAAAATATAAAGGTAACATGCAACAATTTCAAAGATTTTACTGAGTTACAGTTCATATAAGGAAATCAGTCAATTGAATTAAATACATTAGGCTCTGATCTATGGATTTCACACGACTGGGAATACAGATACGCATCTTTTGGTCACAGAAACCTTTTTATTAATGTAGGGGCATGGATCAGAAAACCAGTCAGTATCCGGCGTGACCACCATTTGCCTTAAGCAGCGTGACACATCTCCTTTGCATGAAGTTGATCAGTCTGTTGGTTGTTGGCTGTGGAATGTTGATCCACTCCTTCAATGACAGAGAAGTTACTGGATATTGGCAGGATCTGGAACACTGTTGTAGACATCGATCCAGAGTGTTCCAAACATGCTCAATGGGCGACATGTCTGGTGAGTTTGCAGGCCATGGAATAACTGGGACATTTTCAGCTTCCAGAAATTGTGTACAGACCCCTTGTGACATGGGGCCGTGCATTATCATGCTGAAACATGAGGTGATGGCAGCAGATGAATGGCACGACATTGGGCTTCAGGATCTCGTCATGGTATCGCTGTGCATTCAAATGGCCATCGATAAAATGCAATTGTGTTTGTTGTCCGTAGCTTATGCCTGCCCATACCATAACCCCACCGCCACCATTTAAATATATATTTTTTTATTATTATTTTTTATTTCACCTTTATTTAACCAGGTAGGCTAGTTGAGAACACCTTTATTTAACCAGGTAGGCTAGTTGAGAACACCTTTATTTAACCAGGTAGGCTAGTTGAGAACACCTTTATTTAACCAGGTAGGCTAGTTGAGAACACCTTTATTTAACCAGGTAGGCTAGTTGAGAACACCTTTATTTAACCAGGTAGGCTAGTTGAGAACACCTTTATTTAACCAGGTAGGCTAGTTGAGAACAAGTTCACATTTGCAACTGCGACCTGGCCAAGATAAAGCATAGCAATTTGACACATACAACAACACAGAGTTACACATGGAATAAACAAAACATACAGTCAATAATACAGTAGACCAAAAGAAAACAAAAAGTCTATGTACAGTGAGTGCAAATGAGGTAAGATAAGGGAGTTACGGCAATAAATAGGCCATGGTGGCGAAGTAACCAGTGAGCTGAGACAAGGCGGGGCTTTACCTAGCAGAGACTTGTAGATAACCTGTAGCCAGTGGGTTTGGGCACTCTGTTGTCAATGCTGACATCAGCAAACCTCTCTCCCACACAACTACATCACACTATCTGCCCAGTACAGTTGAAACCGGGATTCATCCGTGAACAGCACATTTCTCCAGAGCGCCAGTGGTCATTGAAGGTGAGCATTTTCCCACTGAAGTCGGTTACGTCGCCGAACTGCAGACAGGTCAAGACCCGGGCTAAATGGTGCATGCATGAATTGAAAAAGTTGCAAAAAAATGCATGCGCTGTTTCTTGCTTTGGACTGCACACGCTGGGCATCATTCACACGTGATGCTATTCTCACCCATCAGACTATTCTCAATTTGGTAGATGTTTAGTGCAGGGTGTTGGTCAACCGAAAGTCGTCTGTTCTTTCGACCAATCGATTGATCAACATTTTTAAGGGTGTATTCCATATAGAGATACACCCTATGTATTTTAATAAAGTCCACTGTTTGCATTGAGCTTGTCTGACACTTAAAGCTTATAGTTTGATGAAATAAGACCAATGCCTCAAGAGGGCGCCAGAGATGTAGATAACCAGAAGGGGGAAAAAAAACATATCCTGACCCAGCTATTTACCTCCCGCTCCTGCTGCCTTACTTTCCTGAAGTTGCCGGTAATAGGTTAAATGAGCAGTCGGCAACCTTTCTCATGTGGAATGGCAATTTATCTTACCATTTCTACCGATCTGCATGCCAGTTATGGTTTTCATATGCACATTTTTGTGAATGTTTATAATTTCTTCATATCTCCAAAATCCGTGTCATGTGGTTAAACAGCTTTCTGTCCAAATCTAAATTAAATAGATACAAACCTAAGAAGTAACTTATATTGCCAATTATGTATAAATAGGCTACATAAAGCCAACAAATAAAAACATTGCAACCTGCAGGTAGAAAATATCCCGATTTTAAAATAATTAAAATAAAATAAACATCCTGTAAATCACGTTGGCTTTTGAAACATTGTATCAACTTTTAACTTGAGTTCCTCCTGACTCTTGTTCTAGCAGAGTTTCCCGCGCCAGTGAGTTTGGGACAGACAGCTGTAGGCTATTTGCTCAAGGTATAAGAAGCAGTGCTTGACTTGGGCAGGACCTCACCAGAG
>NC_143025.1:87210000-87285000 GCF_057628025.1 Oncorhynchus mykiss | reverse complement strand
TCCTGAAGGACATGGAAGGAGCGCCCAGGTCCAGACAACAGCTCACCACGTCATCACTGCTCAACAAGTGCTGGTTGATCGAGGCTACCGCCCGGGAGATACGGCCTGGGAGGAGAAGACGGAAGAGTGGAGGGGAGGAAAGGGTGAGGAGAGGAGAGGAGAAGAGAAGAGAGGAGGGGAAAAGAGAGGAGAGGAGAGGAGAAAAGAAGAGAAGTCACGCCTTCAAAGTCATGGAGGGCAGACTCAGCCTCTTCAGAGGGGGAGCAGGGGAAGTGTAAGGTGTAGAATGTATATAAACCAATAACATATACAAACCCTATGTTGCTGAAGCTAATTATTGGCCATTGAGAAGCTTTCCCCGGGCGGCCATTTTGGTACTCCCCAGAAGGAGCAGTCCTCCAGGAATGAATGAATTCTACAGTATTTCAATGAAATGTTTCCAGGACTAAATGACATGTATTTAAGTATTTTTGTTGTTGTAGTGGGGACAGTAACATTACTAATCTCTATACTTCAGGGAATTCTTTAAATATATATATTTTTTAAATATATGTGCATGTTTAGCTCACATAATATAACTTAAAAGTCTGCATTAAAGTGTCTATACTGAACAAAACTAGAAACATTACATGTAAAGTGTTGGTCCCATGTTTCATGAGCTAAAAAAAACAACCTAGAAATGTTCCATACGCACAATAAGCTTATTTCTCTAAAATGTTGTGCACAAATTTGTTTACATCCATGTTAGTGAGCATTTCTCCTTTGCCAAGATAATCCATCCACCTGACAGGTGTGGCATATCAACAAACTGATTAAACAGCATGATCATTACACAGGTGCATGTTGTGCTGGGGATAATAAAAGGTCACTCTAAAATGTGCAGTTTTGTCACAACACAATCCCACAGATGTCTCCAGTTTTAGAGGGAGCGTGCAATTGGCATGCTGACTTCAGGAATGTCCATCAGAGCTGTTGCCAGTGAATTGAATGTTAATTTCTCTGCCATAAGCAGCCTCCAACGTTGTTTTAGAGAATTTGGCAGTACATCCAAGCGGCCTCTCATCTCCAGACCACATGTAACCACGCCAGCCCAGGACCTCCACATTTGGCTTCTTCACCTGCGGGATCGTTTGAGACCAGCCACCCAGACAGCTGTTAAAACTGAGGAGTATTTCTGTCTGTACAAAAGCTCTTTTGTGGGGAAAAACTCATTCTGATTGGCTGGGCATGGCTCCCTAGTGGGTGGGTCTGGCTCCCAAGTGGGTGGGCCTATGCCCTCCCAGACCCAACAATGGCTGCGACCCTGCCCAGTCATGTGAAATCCATAGATTAGGGCCTAATTCATTTATTTCAATTGATGGTTTTCCTTATATGAACTTTAACTCAGTAAAATCATTGAAATTGTTGCATGTTGCGTTTATATTTTTATTCAGTATAGAATAAATAACTGTAGACATTAGTAAATGCATTTCTATTTTTTTACAATGGTGGGGGAGTGCCAAGATGGAGGCAAGATGGTGACAGCGCCCATTATCAGTCAACTAGTGTATCTTTAAATCACTGGGAGAAACTAACAGTCTGGGGCTATTTAGATGGGGGAGGGGGGGGGGGGGGGCAGGGTAGCGGATGAGGGATGATTGGTTGACGGGGGGCAGGGTGGCAGATGAGGGATGATTGGTTGACGGGAGGCAGGGTGGCGGATTAGGGATGGTTGGTTGACGGGGGCCAGGGTGGCGGATGAGGGATGATTGGTTGACGGGGGCCAGGGTGGCGGATGAGGGATGATTGGTTGACGGGGGGCAGGGTGGCGGATGAGGGATGGTTGGTTGATGGGGGCAGGGTGTCGGATGAGGGATGGTTGGTTGATGGGGGGCAGGGTGGCGGATGAGGGATGATTGGTTGACGGGGGGCAGGGTGGCGGATGAGGGATGATTGGTTGACGGGGGGCAGGGTGGCGGATGAGGGATGGTTGGTTGATGGGGGGCAGGGTGGCAGATGAGGGATGATTGGTTGACGGTGAGATTATATTGTACTGATATTTTTTCTTTGCTGTAGACCACAAAATGATGACCTCAGGATTTCCCTGCCAAACTCCCAAAATAGCTGCGGAATTTCACATCACGAGGGCAGTCAACGTCTGCAGTTATATAAGCTACACCTTGTTATACTGTCTCTCTGCCCTTGACATTCAAATCCAAACCGAAAACACACATTTCAGGACTTAACTCACAAAATACATTATAAGGCAGAGAAGGAACTGTCAGGGTCACATCATCACATCAAGAGCATACCTGACCACAGGTAGAGTCATGTAGAACCCCAGAGAGCTTACCTGACCACAGGTAGAGTCATGTAGAACCCCAGAGAGCTTACCTGACCACAGGTAGAGTCATGTAGAACCTCAGACAGCTTACCTGACCACAGGTAGAGTCATGCAGAACCTCAGAGAGCTTACCTGACCACAGGTAGAGTCATGCAGAACCCCAGACAGCTTACCTGACCACAGGTGGAGTCATGCAGAACCCCAGAGAGCTTACCTGACCACAGGTAGAGTCATGTAGAACCCCAGAAAGCTTACCTGACCACAGGTAGAGTCATGCAGAACGCCAGACAGCTTACCTGACCACAGGTAGAGTCATGTAGAATCTCAGACAGCTTACCTGACCACAGGTAGAGTCATGCAGAACCCCAGAGAGCTTACCTGACCACAGGTAGAGTCATGCAGAACCCCAGAGAGCTTACCTGACCACAGGTAGAGTCATGTAGAACCTCAGACAGCTTACCTGACCACAGGTAGAGTCATGTAGAACCTCAGACAGCTTACCTGACCACAGGTAGAGTCATGTAGAACCCCAGAGAGCTTACCTGACCACAGGTAGAGTCATGCAGAACCCCAGAGAACTTACCTGACCACAGGGAGAGTCATGCAGAACCCCAGAGAGCTTACCTGACCACAGGTAGAGTCATGTAGAACCCCAGAGAGCTTACCTGACCACAGGTAGAGTCATGCAGAACCCCAGAGAGCTTACCTGACCACAGGTAGAGTCATGTAGAACCTCAGACAGCTTACCTGACCACAGGTAGAGTCATGTAGAACCTCAGACAGCTTACCTGACCACAGGTAGAGTCATGTAGAACCTCAGACAGCTTACCTGACCACAGGTAGAGTCATGCAGAACCCCAGACAGCTTACCTGACCACAGGTAGAGTCATGCAGAACCCCAGAGAGCTTACCTGACCACAGGTAGAGTCATGCAGAACCCCAGAAGAGCTTACCTGACCACAGGTAGAGTCATGTAGAACCCCAGAGAGCTTACCTGACCACAGGTAGAGTCATGTAGAACCCCAGAGAGCTTACCTGACCACAGGTAGAGTCATGCAGAACCTCAGACAGCTTACCTGACCACAGGTAGAGTCATGCAGAACCCCAGAGAGCTTACCTGACCACAGGTAGAGTCATGCAGAACCCCAGAGAGCTTACCTGACCACAGGTGGAGTCATGCAGAACCCCAGAAAGCTTACCTGACCACAGGTAGAGTCATGTAGAACCCCAGAGAGCTTACCTGACCACAGGTAGAGTCATGCAGAACCCCAGAGAGCTTACCTGACCACAGGTAGAGTCATGCAGAACCCCAGACAGCTTACCTGACCACAGGTAGAGTCATGCAGAACCCCAGAGAGCTTACCTGACCACAGGTAGAGTCATGCAGAACCCCAGAGAGCTTACCTGACCACAGGTGGAGTCATGCAGAACCCCAGACAGCTTACCTGACCACAGGTAGAGTCATGTAGAACCCCAGAGAGCTTACCTGACCACAGGTAGAGTCATGCAGAACCCCAGAGAGCTTACCTGACCACAGGTGGAGTCCGTCAAAGCTGTATGAGTAAAGGTCGTCACCCACTCCGTTGCCCCCCCATCCCTCTCCACCCCCCGGGTAGGGGGCATAACCCTTAGTGGAGGCCCAGCCCACACGCAGGTGGGATGGCTCACTGGTCACATAGTGGTCCACCTTGTGAGAGAGAGAGAGAGAGAGACAGAGAGAGAGAGACAGAAAGAGAAAAGGCATTACACGTGTGGTAGCAAAGAGCTGAATTGCAAGTACAACTTACATTTTAAATATACAAATTGTCAATAATGTTCCTACAGAATAAACAAAACTCGTAAGCAATGAAATTGATGAAAGTGAGAAAAGCCAATGTCCACCTGGTCGATCATCAACTCAAAGTACCACTTCTTATACTGGGCTGAACCCTCTGCCACTCCTAGGAAGATGTTAGGCCTCATACTGGGTCCAGATGAAGACAGAGAGATGAGAAAACAGTCAGAGAGTGTGGCTTTAAGCAACGTGTGCTGCGGTACAGAAAGACAGACAGATAAATGATACATTGGTCATATGTCTATTCCATGTTCTTTAACATTGCATTCATAAAAGCTGTGTTGAGTTTATATTAAATGAGTTAACAAGACATGTGCAGTAGTACATCAAGAGTGAATGTATGTCTTTATGTAATTACCCAGACAGTAACAACTTGCTAATTGCCTGCTGTTTAGGGAGCACATTCATTTATGAATGTTGTTTATTAACCCAATGAGTCCCACCATCAAGCCTGCATGATTTAGGCTACAGCCTTCTGGGCTATACCGTCAATAAAATTCATGAATTCAACTGTTTATGTCAAATTGCTATGTGTTCTACTTGTAGCCCTGGTTGTGCCCCCCCCCCCCCCCAAAAAAAAATAATAATAATTAAATATATATATATCTAAAGCACTTCATTGTGAGACTAAATATAAGGGCTGGACATGTAGACAAATGAAAGTCAAATGCTGGGGCATCGGGACTGATAGGGTTAACAAGGATATGTTGCAGAGAACACCATAGAATTACAATGATTACACCATAGAATTAGACCGATTACACCATAGAATTACAATGATTACACCATAGAATTACAATGATTACACCATATAATTAGAATGGTATTAGTTCTAATTTTATGGCGCATGGTTACAGTGGGGCACTTCCTACTTCCTGTTACCTCTGAACGTCATTGACCAATCGTGTCTGGAGGAGCAGGTCTCTCTTCGGAAGCAGGTGATCACAGATGAGGTTCTGATTGGCTCTCACTGCCACCCCGTTACACACACACAGAGAGCACAGGACGTCCAGGATCTAGGGAAGGAGGGAGGGAGAGAGACAGGGAAAGAGAGAGGGAAAGAGAGAGGGAAAGAGAGAGGGAAAGAGAGAGGGAAAGAGAGAGGGAAAGAGAGAGGGAAAGAGAGAGGGAAAGAGAGAGGGAAAGGGAGATGGGGAAAAAATAAAATAAGGATCGAGGGAGATTGAGAGACAGCGAACAAGAGAGACGTATAAGAATGAATTATACTATCCTCATTCTTTCCAAGTTTTCATTTCGGCAGCTGTTTTAGATTCATTTTTTTGTTTTAGTCTTTTGTCTAAAATAGCTTTAATTATTAGTCACATTTTAGTAATTTAATCCTTCTTAGTTTTAGTTATTATCAGTCGACTAAAAGTCTGGGCAATTTTATTCCTATTTTGGTCAATGCTATTTCCATTAAATAATTCATATTTAGGCTACCTCTAAATTTCATCATGTGCATATTCAGCCTTGTCCAACTAGGCCTTCTAGTATACATACCATCCTATTAGCTGGCTATTGTGCCATAGCCATTATTAACCATTCTACCAACAGAGATGGTAGAGAAAGCGAGATACCCTCTCCCTCCATTTTTCTGATCGGGGCCTCTCTGGTCTACTTATTGCCCTCGCCCTGTGGAGGGGTTGCCCCAGAGTGAGACATCACACCCATTTTTTCTGGTCAGGGTGGGGCGGGTGGAGTGAGAAGGAGGGGACAATAAGCTCTCTGGCGTGAGCATGCCAGATATTATGGAGGAAGTGGTGGGCTCACACAGGAAAAGAATGCTCAAGCGAGTGAGGAAACACCCATTTACACAGACAGGATCCTTGACAATTGTATTCAATGGTAAACAGTCTGAGTAAACTATCTTATTTATCCACCATCAAAGCAAAAACTGGCAATATGAACATTATTGTTTCTTAACAGAATTGAAGCTCGTTACAGTGTAGAAGTGCCCTGCCTGCACATCAGTTCAAAAGATGAAGACGATTGAAGTGATCACCCAGGAGTTCTCTCTAACTCTCTCTCTCTCTCGTGCTCTCTCTGTCTCTCTCTCTAACTCTCTCTCTCTCTCGTGCTCTCTCTGTCTCTCTCTCTAACTCTCTCTCTCTCTCACGTGCTCTCTCTCTCTCTCTCGTGCTCTCTCTCTCTCTCGTGCTCTCTCTGTCTCTCTCTCTAACTCTCTCTCTCTCTCGTGCTCTCTCTCTCTCGCTCTCTCTCTCTCTCTCTCTCTCTCTCTCTAACTCTCTCTCTCGTGCTCTCTCTCTCTCTCTCCCTCTCTCTCTCTCGTGCTCTCTCTCTTGTTTTCTCTTTCTCTCTCAATTCAATTCAAATGGCTTTATTGGCATGGGAAACATATGTTTACATTGCTCTGTCTGTCCTATGTGTGTCACACTCCTCAATAGAGCTTCACACGGACAGACAGAAGGCGACAATCCTTCGGTTTTGCCTCTGTGTAACAATAGCACATCACTTAGCAACCAAGTAAATGATGCTAATAACCCATAGAGGGGCATGCATGGCCCGTGTCTTCATAGGTTGTTAAAAGCTTAAAGGATTCCTGTGCAGTGCCATATCATATTATGGATCAACACCTGCTGCTTACAGGATTGGGGTTGCACTCCAAATAGCACTTGGTCAAAAGTAGTGCACTACAGAGGGAATAGGGAGAGATTTGGGACGCAGCCCGGCTCTGGATGTTGCATGCACAATTACCCAGTTAACCCAGTAGGGCTAGTTAACACGGCATATAAAGCACATAGTAGGAAGGTTGATATGCAGCATGAGGCTATTGTCAACGCCACCATGACAGCTGTGATAGCCACCTATCTGTATACACTGTTGGGCACTGGTTTACATACAGTCGTGGCTAAAAGATTTGAGAATGACAAAAAAATATACATTTTCACAAAGTCTGTTGCCTCAGTTTGTATGATGGCAATCCCCCCCAAAAAATGTCCACTGCATTTCAGCCCTGCCACAAAAGGACCAGCTGACATCATGTCGGGGATTTTCTCATTAATACAGGTTAGAGTGTTGACGAGGACAAGGCTGGAGATCACTCTGTCATGCTGATTGAGTTAGAATAACAGACTGGAAGCTTCAAAAGGAGGGTGGTGCTTGGAATCATTGTTCTCCCTCTGCCAACCATGGTTACCTGCAAGGAAACACGTGCCGTCACCATTGCTTGGCAAAGAAAGGGCTTCACAGGCGAGGATATTGCTGCCATTAAGATTGCACCTAAATCAACAATTTATCGGATCATCAAGAAATTCAAGGAGAGTGGTTCAATTGTTGTGAAGAAGGCTTCAGGGCGCCCGAGAAATTCCAGCAAGCGCCAGGACCGTCTCCTAAAGTTATTTCAGCTGCTGGATCGGGGCACCGCCAGTACAGAGCTTGCTCAGGAATGGCAGCAGGCAGGTATGAGTGCATCTGCACGCACAGTGAGGCAAAGATTTTTGGAGGATGGCCTGGTGTCAAGAAGGGCAAAGAAACCACATCTCTCCAGGAAAAACATCAGGGACAGACTGATGTTCTGCAGAAGGTACAGGGATTGGACTGCTGAGGACTGGGGTAAAGTCATTTTCTCTGATGAATCCCCTTTCCGATTGTTTGGGGCATCCGGAAAAAAGCTTGTCTGGAGAAGACAAGGTGAGCACTACCATCAGTCCTGTGTCATGCCAACAGTAAAGCATCCTGAGACCATTGATGTGTGGGGTTGCTTCTCAGCTAAGGGTGTGGGCTCACTCAAACTTTTGCCTAAGAACACAGCCGTGAATAAAGAATGGTACCAACACATCATCTGAGAGCAACTTCACCCAACCATCCAGGAACAGTTTGGTGACGAACAATGCCTTTTCCAGCATGATGGAGCACCATGCCATAAGGGAAAAGTGATAACTAAGTGGACCGGGGAACAAAACATCGATATTTTGGGTCCCTGGCCAGGAAACTCCCCAGACCTTAATCCCATTGAGAACTTGTGGTCAATCCTCAAGAAGCGGGTGGACAAACAAAAACCCACAAATTCTGACAAACTCCAAGCATTGATAAATGCAAGAATGGGCTGCCATCAGTCAGGATGTGGCCCAGAAGTTAATTGACAGCATGCCAGGACGGATTGCAGAGGTCTTGAAAAAGAAGGGTCAACACTGCAAATGTTGAATCTTTGCATCAACTTCATGTAATTGTCAATAAAAGCCTTTGACACTTATGAAATGCTTGTAATTATAGTTCATTATTCCATAGTAACATCTGACAAAAATATCTAAAGACACTGAAGCAGCAAACTTTGTGGAAATTTATATTTGTGTCATTCTCAAAACTTTTGGCCACGACTGTACATTGTCTGAGTGTTGCATTGTTTTGAGGGGGGACAATAACTTTTCAGGTTAAACTTGACATGGTTAGAAGTTTTATGAATTGCTAGTAGTGTTTAACCTCTGTCTAAGCCCTGACATGTTAACTATTTCTAGGTTAACTATCTCCTCCGGGTAAACTATCTCCTCCGGGTTAACCATCTCCCCCGGGTTAACCATCTCCCCCGGGTTAACTATCTCCTCTGGGTTAAGCATCTCCTCTGGGTTAACTATCTCCTCTGGGTTAACCATCTCCTCCTGGTTAACCATCTCCCCTGGGTTAACCATCTCCCCGGGTTAACCATCTCCCCCGGGTTAACCATCTCCCCCGGGTTAACCATCTCCCCCGGGTTAACTATCTTCTCTGGTTATAGGGATGAAAGCCCAAAGCACTGCTGCTCATACTCTAGATGTTTGGCTCATGTTTGCCTCTCTCTCAGAAAGCATTACAATAGCATTGTTTACAGCATGATATTGTCATTCTGCAGGTATGTTGTTGCTACATGCTGCTGTTGAGTTTCATTTAGAACCTTCAGAATTAGTGTATTGGAACCTTCAGAATGAGTGTATTAGAACCTTCCAAATGAGTGTATTAGAACCTTCAGAATTAGTGTGTTAGAACCTTCAGAATGGGTGTATTAGAACCTTCAGAATGAGTGTATTAGAACCTCAGTAATGTGTTGTTGTTGCTGACCTTGTGGTTGCGTCCGTGTTTGTAGAGCAGGGAGATGATGGACTTGATGTGTCCTTTCTGGATGATGTTCAGAGCCTCCGGAGACTCTATCAGGATACAATGGAGCACCTCCAGGATACCTACAATAGAGTAAAGTAGAACAAAACAAAACAGAATAGAATCAGGAGACACTATCAGGATACAATGGAGCACCTCCACAATACCCGAGGACAAACAGGCTAAAACTACTGGGAGATTGTGCTATAGACCTTTGTAAGAAAAGCTACTTTATTTACAGTTCTAGAACGACTCTCATATTAGGATTCAGGTTGACTTACACCAGACACACACATACAATTAGCTAGCTAATAATACAAGGCATTTGACTACATAAACAAACAATTCCATACCCAATATGTACAGGTCTGGGGAGTTTCCTGACCAAATCCAATCTGATTGGTCTAATACACTAATTTACTTCTTGAACTCTCTGTGTATTGTGTAGGGTACCTGATGAGGACTCCAGTCTCTCCAGCTTGCTGACCAGCCAGTCCAGGTTCCTGGAGAACTGGGTACAGTTGTTCCGGTTCCCTTTGATCAGAGAGGCTGGAGAGAGAGGTGAGTGGAGGGACATAGAGGGGAGAGTGAGGGAAAGAGGGGTGAGTAGAAGGGATTGACAGGGATGACAGAGTGATGCAGACATTGCAGGGGGGTGAGAGGGTGAGAGAGAGGCAGAGGCTGACGAGAAAATGTCATTTCTCCAACTATGTTGAGACCTCTTGTCTTTGTTTGATATCTAGCTGTCTCCTCACCCAGTCATCACTCAGCATTAGCCTTAAGGACAGCAGAATGATAATGCATTTGGGATAGTTTAACAGCATAATCTGTCAGCTAATTCATACCGCTCAATGCAGAGCCATTAGTCAACACAAACTCACAGAGAACACTGTCTGACTCTCTCCTCTCTCTCTCTCTCTCCTATTTCCTCTCACTCCTCTCTCTCTCTCCTATCTCCTCTCTCTCTCTCTCTCTCTCTCTCTTCTCTTCTCTTCTCTTCTATCTATCTCCCCTCTCTCTTCTCTCTCTCTCCTCTTTCCTCTCTCTCTGCTCAGACTGCACTGGCATCCTTCAGGGTGACCCCTGTGTTGGTTTAGCGAGAGGAAGTCTGGGCTGTTTTCACTGAGGTGTGTGTGCCTGCGTGCAAGGGGATGTGTGTGTGTGTGTGTGTGTGTGTGTGTGTGTGTGTGTGTGTGTGTGTGTGTGTGTGTGTGTGTGTGTGTGTATGTGTGTGTGTGTGTGTGTGTGTAGAGGATTTGAATACGAGTGCGGTCAAGCTGAACTAAGGGGAACTCGTTAAAATGATGGACCTGTTTCTGCTTCTATGACATCACCACAACAAAAGGCGAACAACAACACATCCAGGTTCTTATATAGACCGATACTATGCTGTAATAAAAGGGGTCTTTGTCACAGCAGAGACCTCCTTTCCTCGAGATAGAAGTCTGACACCTCATTGCGCGAGATCAGTGATAAAACATTTGTAACTGACAATTTGAAAATAAAGGGTTTTGAACATTTATCTAACTGGTGTTAACAGCCTCTCTTGTCTCACACTGTGCGTCCCAAATGGCACCCTATTCACTATATAGTGCACTACTTTTGACCAGAGCCCTATGCGCTGTGGTCAAAACTAGTGCACTATATAGGGGAAAGGGTGCCATTTGGGATGCACAGACTGCCTGGACACTGCATCATGACATCACAGTGCCCAGAGGGCAGACAGAACAAGTGTTAAGAACAGGTCACTATTTTATTTATGTGATGAAGCTTCATCTCTTCCCTCTCTCGCTCTTTCTCTCTCTTCCTCTCTCTCTGTTTCTCTCGTGCTCTCTCTCTCTCTCTCTCTCTCTGTTTCTCTCTTTCTCTCTCTTCCTCTCTCTCTGTTTCTCTCTCTCTATCTCTCTCTCTCAATCTCGTTCTCTCTCTCTATCTCTCTCTCTCCCTCTCTCTCTGTTTCTCTTTCTCTCCTCTTTCTCTCGCTCTCATATCATTCTCTCTCTCTTCTCTCTCCCCTGTAAATAAAATAACTGTCATGTCACTCTTCAGATGGAGCTCAGGGAGGTGTGTGTGTGTGTGTGCGCACAGAGGTGTTTAGAGTTGACACAGAACCCTAAGATCCATCTCTCTCACCCAGTAGTTGGTAGAGGAGGTTGAGGATGCTCTTCCATGCCGCCCCAGCCTCTTCCCCAGCATTCTCGCCAAAGTGAGCAGCGCTGTTGTACAGGTTGAGACGGTCGATGCACATCACCAGCAGGGCCAGCATGCCCTGAAACACACACACAAACACCAGGCTGGTCATTTTTTTATTTTTTTATTTAACTGGGCAAGTCAATTAAGAACAAATTCTTATTTACAATGACGGCCTACACGAGGAAGAGTGCCTTGTTCAGGGGCAGAAGGATAGATTTTTACCATGTCAGCTCGGGGATTCGAGCTCTAATACAAGGGTCACATCCACAACGGCCACTTTTGACCTGAGCTTTATGGGCTCTGGTCTAAAGTAGTGCACTATATAGGGAATAGGGCTCTGGTCTAAAGTAGTGCACTATATAGGGAATAGGGCTCTGGTCTAAAGTAGTGCACTATATAGGGAATAGGGCTCGGGTCAATAGTAGTGCACTATATAGGGAATAGGGCTCTGGTCAATAGTAGTGCACTACATAGGGAATAGGGCTCTGGTCTATAGTAGTGCATTATATAGGGAATAGGGCTCTGGTCTATAGTAGTGCACTATATAGGGAATAGGGCCCTGGTCTAAAGTCGTGCACTATATAGGGAATCGGGCTCTGGTCTATAGTAGTGCACTATATAGGGAATAGGGCTCTGGTCTATAGTAGTGCACTATATAGGGAATAGGGCCCTGGTCTATAGTAGTGCACTACATAGGGAATCGGGCTCTGGTCTATAGTAGTGCACTATATAGGGAATATGGATCTGGTAAATAGTAGTGCACTACATAGGGAATAGGGCTCTGGTAAACAGTAGTGCACTATATAGGGAATAGGGCTCTGGTCTATAGTAGTGCACTATATAGGGAATAGGGCTCTGGTCTAAAGTAGTGCACTATATAGGGAATAGGGCTCTGGTCTAAAGTAGTGCACTATATAGGGAATAGGGCTCTGGTCTAAAGTAGTGCACTATATAGGGAATAGGGCTCTGGTCTAAAGTAGTGCATTACATAGGGAATAGTGTACCATAATTCGTCATTATGTGATTCAATCGCAGTGATACATGTTCCTAGAACTTCCTACATGAAAAGAGATACATTTGCATATCTTGTGGGAGTCTCTTTTAGGCAGAGGTAGGATCAAGTCACTATTTTTTAAGTCACAAGCAAGTCTCAAGTCACAAGGTTCAAGTAGAATGGGTCGAGTCTCGAATCAAGTCCAAGTTGTACAGTACATTCTAAGAGCAAGTCAAGTCGAATCGAATCATACGTTTTTTTTCAAGTTCAGTCTCAAGTCAAGTAAAAGAAAATCTATACATGCAATGACTTCTTAAACAACAAATTTGAGACCTTGGGACTATAATGTTGTAATTTTGTAAAAAAACAAAACAAAACGAGTTAGTTATATATAATTGATCTTTAGATGGTTCTTCATATGTCTGTGAAGTTTGAAGTGAAAGAAATGAAAAACTTCACAGTTGTACAGTGGGGAGAACAAGTATTTGAATCACTGCCGATTTTGCAGGTTTTCCTACTTGCAAAGCATGTAGAGGTCTGTCATTTTTATCATAGGTACACTTCAACTGTGAGCGACGGAATCTAAAACAAAAATCCAGAAAATCACATTGTATGATTTTTAAGTAATTAATTTGCATTTTATTGCATGACATAGGTATTTGATCACCTACCAACCAGTAAGAATTCTGGCTCTCACAGACCTGTTAGTTTTTCTTTAAGAAGCCCTCCTGTTCTCCACTCATTACCTGTATTAACTGCACCTGTTTGAACTCGTTACCTGTATAAAAGACACCTGTCCACACACTCAATCAAACAGACTCCAACCTCTCCACAATGGCTAAGTCCAGAGAGCTGTGTAAGGACATCAGGGATAACATTGTAGACCTGCACAAGGCTGGGATGGGCTACAGGACAATAGGCAAGCAGCTTGGTGAGAAGGCAACAACTGTTGGCGGAATTATTAGAAAATGAAAGAAGTTCAAGATGACGGTCAATCACCCTCGGTCTGGGGCTCCATGCAAGATCTCACCTCGTGGGGCATCAATGATCATGAGTCTCAAAGAAAACTATTAGTAACACACTACGCCATCATGGATTAAAATCCTGCAGCGCATGCAAGGTCCCCCTGCTCAAGCTAGCGCATGTCCAGGCCCGTCTGAAGTTTGCCAATGACCATCTGGATGATCCAGAGGAGGAATGGGAGAAGGTCATGTGGTCTGAGACAAAAATAGAGATTTTTGGTCTAAACTCCACTCGCCATGTTTGGAGGAAGAAGAAGGATGAGTACAACCCCAAGAACACCATCCCAACCGCGAAGCATGGAGGTGGAAACATCATTCTTTGGGATGCTTTTCTGCAAAGGGGACAGGACAACTGCACCGTATTGAGGGGAGGATGGATGGGGCCTTGTATCGCGAGATCTTGGCCAACAACCTCCTTCCCTCAGTAAGAGCATTGAAGATGGGTCGTGGCTGGGTCTTCCAGCATGACAACGACCCGAAACACACAGCCAGGGCAACTAAGGAGTGGCTCCGTAAGAAGCATCTCAAGGTCCTGGAGTGGCCTAGCCAGTCTCTAGACCTGAACCCAATAGAAAATCTTTGGAGGGAGCTGAAAGTCCGTATTGCCCAGCGACAGCCCCGAAACCTGAAGGATCTGGAGAAGGTCTGTATGGAGGAGTGGGCCAAAATCCCTGCAGTGTGTGCAAACCTGGTCAAGAACTACAGGAAACGTATGATCTCTGTAATTGCAAACAAAGGTTTCTGTACCAAATATTAAGTTCTGCTTTTCTGATGTTTCAAATACTTATGTCATGCAATAAAATGCAAATGAATTACTTAAAAATCATACAAAGTGATTTTCTGGATTTTTGTTTTAGATTCTGACTCTCACAGTTGAAGTGTACCTATGATTAAAAAAAGAGAAACACATTGTACAATATGAGGAGGAAGTTATAGTCCTTAACAAGCTTTCCAGTTTCACTGACTCACCCAATGACACACAGCTCACTCACCTGTGAAGGCCGATTGCTCTCAAGTCTATCTCTCTCTTGTTTTAATGTAAACCAATACTGTTCGCTCAATAGGCCTATTTGGACGTTGATAACATACTTGGTAGCACTACAGACAGACTAGTCTTCTCTTTTCAGCAGGATCCATTTGCCGCGCATTGCCACAGCTAGGATATATATATACATATATATATATATATATATATTTTTAAAGCTATCGATCCTCTGTGGCTAAATTATAGACCTATTTGTGGTGTAGTCTTCTGAATGATTTAATTTCATTCTGAACAGACAGACGTAATTATATAACTTTGGGAAATGTATTTCACTTGATCAGCTACAGCTGGAGAGATGAGAGGTGCAGGCTCATGTCTGTCAGAGCAGAGAGAGGGAGAGAGATCATAGAAAGTGATTCTCATTCTAGTTCTGTGAGAGATACTGGTACGATTCTCTCTCTCACCACAGTAATGACCACGCGTTGGTCTATATAGGCTACAATGTTGTGCAAAACCATGAACCCGGGCCGGCACAACACGAATCAATTCTTAGAATATCTGGCACGTTTTCACGTTAAGTATTTTATTAAGGCGCAGCCAGGAGAATTACAGAGGAGTCAACTTGAATTTACTCTGATTGCTTTTATTTTAATTTTTACATTGCAAACAGTGAAAATAATTGTTCAGGTCACGAGACGTACCGGATCCTGGCAAATGGGTTCCAGAACAAAACTGTCCAAAACTGAGATTAACTGAGATTAACTCAAATTTAGCCCTGATTAAACCTGAGGTCCCGGAGCCCTGGGAGCTCACCTCCTCTTTGAAAAGGTCCTGTCGTTTGATGAGAGATCTCAGCAGAGTCTGTTTCTCCTCATGTTCCAGTTCTGAGTCGGGCTGTTTAAAATACTCAATGAGATCATCCAGCGTCTGCAACACCTCGTCAAAGTTAGGCAGAGACACCTCCACGTTCTTATCCCTTCCTATACTGTCAAGACCCCTAGGGAAGAGGGAGAGGGGCAGGGATAGGTTTGGGGAGAGGAAGAGTGAGAAAAAGGAGTAAGCAGAGAGGGATAGAGAGAGGGACATAAAACTAATTTACTGTTAATAGGCTACATTAATATCACTTATCCACAATGGTCTCAAACCATCTCAATTGTTTTCAAATTACATTGCGCAAATTCTACAGCAGATAATTTCCGAAATCAGTCACTGGAAGTGAATCCACGGCAGGCTAATTTCATGAGAACTAATCCATGCCTAATCACACAAAATCAGGAAAATTGCCTTTGGTTCTGCAGCTACAATTGGATCTCTATTGAGCAAGTTCATGTGATTCGGCTTGTCGTTCAGTAGCATTCAGTAGCATTCAGGAGCATTCAGTAGCATTCAGGAGCATTCAGTAGGATTTAGGAGCATTCAGTAGAGTTCAGGAGCATTCAGTAGCATTCCGCAGCATTCAGTGGTATTCGGGAGAAATCAGTAACATGTAGGAGCATTAAGGAGCATTCAGTAGAGTTCAGGAGCATTCGGTAGCATTTGGGA
This sequence comes from Oncorhynchus mykiss, assembly GCF_057628025.1. Lineage (NCBI taxonomy): Eukaryota > Metazoa > Chordata > Actinopteri > Salmoniformes > Salmonidae > Oncorhynchus > Oncorhynchus mykiss. Next base: position 87,269,019 of record NC_143025.1, on the reverse strand, counting down.
GCATTCAGGAGCATTCAGTAGTATTCAGGGGCATGTAGTATTATTCAGGAGCATTCAGTAGCATTCAGGAGTATTCCGTAGTATTCAGAAGCATTCAGTGGTATTCAGTAGCATTCAACTAGCTCATACAAAATTTGTTCTGTATTTTCTGGAATAGATGACGGACCTTAAACTGTCTAGGTTACCAATGCAGTGCACACACACACGCACACACACACACACACACACACACACACACACACACACACACACACACACACACACACACACACACACACACACACACACACACACACACACACACACACACACACACACACACACACACACACACACACACACACACACACACACACACACACACACACACACACACACAGCCCTACTTGATGAAGTGGCTGAAGAGGACAGTGGTGTTCCTGATGATTCGTACAGCCCGTGCCTCCTCGTGTTGACAACGCTGAAGGGTCAGACCGTCGTCCATGTGACCCTCAGCATGCAGACAGGCCTGTCTCGCAAATACACAACACACACATTATAGACAGACATTATTAGAAGTACTTAACACAGACATTACCACAAACGGGTATCTGGGCAACTCAATGTAACGTGTCCCTTGTTACTAATGAATCACATGCAGAGCCATATAGTGTACTTAGAGTGTTTTGAATAGTTTTCCAATTCTAGACATTCCGTTACATAGCATTGTTAAAATATTCCTCATGTAACATTAATGGGGTTCTAACATGGCTGCCTTAAAATGTTGAAGTGTCATGTAAATGCATCATAATGCAGAAACCACATTGGCCCAACTCTCTAAATACATGGTTCTGATCACATCCAATCAAGTGAGGTGTTATATCAGCTGTCTGAGCTGTGAGTTGGCTTAGGTCTCCTCCTCTCCCCCAGTTAGCTCCCACCCAGGCAGGATGTGGCTCCCACCCAGGCAGGATGTGTCAGGACACATGAGGCAGTCATTTAGATGTGATAATCAGAGAGGGATGGTGACAGTTAGTTACAGTTATCTTTTCTGAGAGAGGAGGGATCAACTCCTGTCTCTCTCTCTTCCTCCCCAGTCTCTTTTCCTCTCTCTCTCTCTCACTACCATCTCTCTCTCCATCCCTCTCTCCCCTTCCCCATCAGTACTTCTCTCTCTCCATCCCTCTCCCCTTTCCCATCAGCACTTCTCTCTCTCCATCCCTCTCTCTGTCCCTCCCCACCATAGGGCTGCCAACGTTTGAGGAAAGCTTGGAGTGAAATTTGCTATGTGAATTTCATTGTCCCCTGGCACAGTCCCTAGATGGGGGACTAGGGGTCCTCCCTCAGGGAGATTTTCCTGCAATATTTTTTTGTACATGGCTTAGGCCTATGGCCAGGGTGGAAAATGAGGTGTACTCAGGATGCTTCGAACATTCAACGTACATTCAAAATTCAACAACTTTGTTACTTTGAGATTTTTGGGGGATGAAATGTTAATTATGCTAATATTTTTAAGGGGACATATTTTTGAAGTGGTTTGACACTTAATCCAATAATTAAATGAGATAGGGAGACAGGGAAATGCTAGAAACAGTGGGGAGGTCGGAAGCAGGGATTGATCTCTGTTCTCAGAGTTACATGTGACACGTGCCAGGGAGTTTTACCACCACACCAAGGCTCTGCACAGGAATGTTTATATTAATGGTTGATGGCAGTGGGTAACCAAATCATAGTTTGAAGTCTCCTTGTTCGTAGACTGCTTTCAAGGTAAGGACACAAACATTCTGTATTGTTTTTATGTGGGTGAACTGTCTGTTTTTAAATAGGTCTGGAAGAAAATCCTGCTTGCTCTGCAGGAGGGTTGGACATCGCTGATCTATGTTTCCCAAAGTGATGGGTGTTTCAAAATGTTCTTGTTATAACAATTTGTTTCTCACTCACCAGACCTTCAGGGGAAAAAAATAGAATGAATATCAATATTCAGGTGGTTTATGCCTACTAGTTGAAGATCAGTATTCAGGTGGTTTATGCCTACTAGTTGAAGATCAATATTCAGGTGGTTTATGCCTACTAGTTGAAGATCAATATTCAGGTGGTTTATGACAACTAGTTGAAGATCAATATTCAGGTGGTTTATGCCTACTAGTTAAAGATCAATATTCAGGTGGTTTATGCCTACTAGTTGAAGATCAATATTCAGGTGGTTTATGCCTACTAGTTGAAGATCAATATTCAGGTGGTTTATGCCTACTAGTTGAAGATCAATATTCAGGTGGTTTATGCCTACTAGTTGAAGATCAATATTCAGGTGGTTTATGCCTACTAGTTGAAGATTCTCGACGTCATCGTACTCCACATAGACAACATACGATGCCTTTATGAGTTGTGAGTCCACCTATCATTTATACCAAGCATGTGCACAATACTAAAATGTAAACAATTATATTTCATTCCAGGAACATTTATTATCCATTGCTGATTTGTGTGACTTATTCAAAAACTGTCCATGAATGGCTACAAAAATACAAAGATACAAAGCCTCATATAATTCATTTTCAAAGACACAAGTAGGTATATCAGATTTCAAATATGTGATGATACTGGCAGAACTGGTAAGAAGTGGAATAATAGAATAAGCATGGGGAATAGCAGAAGAAGTGGAATAATATAATAGGTATGGGGAATAGCAGAAGAAGTGGAATAATATAATAGGTATGGGGAATAGCAGAAGAAGTGGAATAATATAATATGTATGGGGAATAGCAGTAGAAGTGGAATAATATAATAGGTATGGGGAATAGCAGTAGAAGTGGAATAATAGAATAGGTATGCAGAATAGCAGTAGAAGTGGAATAATATAATAGGTATGGGGAATAGCAGTAGAAGTGGAATAATATAATAGGTATGGGGAATAGCAGTAGAAGTGGAATAATATAATAGGTATGGGGAATAGCAGTAGAAGTGGAATAATATAATAGGTATGGGGAATAGCAGTAGAAGTGGAATAATAGAATAGGTATGGGGAATAGCAGTAGAAGTGGAATAATAGAATAGGTATGGGGAATAGCAGTAGAAGTGGAATAATATAATAGGTATGGGGAATAGCAGTAGAAGTGGAATAATAGAATAGGTATGCAGAATAGCAGTAGAAGTGGAATAATATAATAGGTATGGGGAATAGCAGTAGAAGTGGAATAATATAATAGGTATGGGGAATAGCAGTAGAAGTGGAATAATATAATAGGTATGGGGAATAGCAGTAGAAGTGGAATAATATAATAGGTATGGGGAATAGCAGTAGAAGTGGAATAATATAATAGGTATGGGGAATAGCAGTAGAAGTGGAATAATAGAATAGGTATGCAGAATAGCAGTAGAAGTGGAATAATATAATAGGTATGGGGAATAGCAGTAGAAGTGGAATAATATAATAGGTATGGGGAATAGCAGTAGAAGTGGAATAATATAATAGGTATGGGGAATAGCAGAAGAAGTGGAATAATATAATAGGTATGGGGAATAGCAGTAGAAATGGAATAATATAATAGGTATGGGGAATAGCAGTAGAAATGGAATAATATAATAGGTATGGGGAATAGCAGTAGAAGTGGAATAATATAATAGGTATGGGGAATAGCAGTAGAAATGGAATAATATAATAGGTATGGGGAATAGCAGTAGAAATGGAATATTATAATAGGTATTGGGAATAGCAGTAGAAGTGGAATAATGGAATACGTATGGGGAATAGCAGTAGTGTTGTTGTTGACTATCACACTAATTACACTGTATTTTAGCCAATTGTCAAGAATGAGAATTGGTCCACTGATCCGACTAAATACATTAAAAAGCGAATAAAATATCCCGAAGGCAAGATGACATAAATCTGCTCCTACATGTAAAAAAATATATTTATTCATAGTTACAAATCAGGTCACCCTGCAAAACTAACCTCCGAAAACATTATGTAGGTCCGTCTGCGGTCTTTTCGTTGTCACAACCTAAACGCCAATCACCAAACGAGGGGACTAATGTAAGTGTGGATTAAATCGACTTTAGTACATGCTGTCAAAAGACTGCATTCTGGAATAGGGACAGGGAGTAACAGCAACATTTAACACAGCGCTATCATGCTGCTCTTTTTACAGTTTTAAAAACTCAGCGGAGAACGTTCCCTCCAATCAGCGCCACTCTAATCCAGAGGGGCGTCCCTTAAAAACATGCACCCAATCCCCTTGATCCTTTACTAGACCAATCATATGTTTCAATGTGTCACAATGTGAGGTGGCAAGACACGACAATGACAGAGGTTCAGCTCGTGAAGTTAAATTGAAGGCGCAGATGCTCCGATTTCAAAACGATTTGGAGCACAGTTGAAAAGTTAACGTAAAAGCAGCGGTTTTCAGTAAGTGAGATATAAGAGGTGTGCAGTGAGAAGAGGATCAAATGCGTGTCTCACGGCCAATGGGTGAGAGTTAGCAGCTCTGCAACCAGCTCTTCTCTCTCTCTCTCTCTTCCTTCCCACCAGCTCTTCTCTCTCTCTCTTCCTTCCCACCAGCTCTTCTCTCTCTCTCTTCCTTCCCACCACCTCCTCTCTCTCTCTCGCTCTTCCTTCCCACCACCTCTTCTCTCTCTCTCTCTCTCTCTCTCTCTCTCTCTCTTCACACCACCTCTTCTCTCTCTCTCTTCCTTCCCACCACCTCCTCTCTCTCTCGCTCTTCCATCCCACCACCTCTTCTCTCTCTCTCACTCTCTTCCCACCACCTACTCTCTCTCTCTTCCCACCACCTCCTCTCTCTCTCGCTCTTCCTTCCCACCACCTCTTCTCTCTCTCTCTATCTCTCTTCCCACCACCTCTTCTCTCTCTCTCTCACTTCCCACCAGCTCTTCTCTCTCTCTTCCCACCAGCTCTTCTCTCTCTCTTCCCACCACCTCTTCTCTCTATCTCCCTTCCCACCAGCTCTTCTCTCTCTCTTCCCACCAACTCTTCTCTCTATCTCCCTCCCCACCAGCTCTTCTTTCTCTCCATCCCTCTCCCCTTCCCCACCAGCTCTTCTCTCTCTCCATCCCTCTCCCCTTCCCACCAGTTATTCTCTCTCTCTTCCCACCAGCTCTTCTCTCTCTCTTCCTTCCCATCAGCTCTTCTCTCTCTCTTCCATCCCACCAGCTCTTCTCTCTCTCTTCCTTCCCACCAGCTCTTCTCTCTCTCTCTCTTCCCACCACCTCCTCTCTCTCTCTCTTCCCACCACCTCCTCTCTCTCTCGCTCTTCCTTCCCACCACCTCTTCTCTCTCTCTATCTCTCTTCCCACCACCTCTTCTCTCTCTCTCTCACTTCCCACCACCTCTTCTGTCTATCTCCCTTCTCACCACCTCTTCTCTCTCTCTCTCTTCCCACCACCTCCTCTCTCTCTCTCGCTCTTCCTTCCCACCACCTCTTCTCTCTCTCTCTCTATCTCTCTTCCCACCACCTCTTCTCTCTCTCTCACTTCCCACCAGCTCTTCTCTCTCTCTTCCCACCACCTCTTCTCTCTCTCTTCCCACCACCTCTTCTCTCTATCTCCCTTCCCACCAGCTCTTCTCTCTCTCTTCCCACCAACTCTTCTCTCTATCTCCCTCTCCCTTCCCAACACTTGAAGGTACCATGTTCACCTGTAAACAATAGTACACAAGTATAAACACCATGGGACCGCACATCCATCATACCGCTCAGGAAGGAGATGCATTCTGTCTCCTAGAGATTAATGTATTTTGGTGCGAAAAGTGCATATCAATCCAAAAACAACAGCAAAGGACCTTGTGAAGATGCTGAAGGAAACAGGTACAAAAGTATCTATATCCAGAGTAAAACGAGTCCTATATCGACATAACCTGAAAGGCCGCTCAGCAAGGAAGAAGTCACTGCTCCAAAACCACCATAAAAAAGCCGGACTACGGTTTGCAACTGCACATGGGGACAAAGATCATACTTTTGGAGAAATGTCCTCTGGTCTGATGAAACCGGAGAACACCATCCCAACCATGAAGCATTGGGGGTGGCAGCATCATGTTGTGGGGGTGCTTTGCTGCAGAAGGGACTGGTGCACTTCACAAAATAGATGACAAGATGAGGAAGGAAAATTATGTGGATATATTGAAGCAACATCTCAAGACATCAGTCAGGAAGTTAAAGTTTGGTCGCAAATGGGTCTTCCAAATGGACAATGACCCCAAGCATACTTCCAAAGTTATGGCTTTAGGACAACAAAGTCAAGGTATTGGAGTGGTATTGGTATGCATGGGTGTCCGGGCTGTGTGCCAGTAGTTCAAACAGACAGCTTGGTGCATTCAACATGTCAATAACTCAGTACAAGTAGTGATGAAGTCAATCTCTCCTCCACTTTGAGCCATGAGAGATTGACATGCATATTATTAACATTAGGTCTCTGTGTACATCCAAGGGCCAGCCGTGCTGCCCTGTTCTGAGCCAATTGCAATTGTCCTAAGTCCTTTTTTGTGGAACCTGACCATACGACTGAACAGCAGTCCAGGTGAGACAAAACTAGGGCCTGTAGGACCTGCCTTGTTGATAGTGTTGTTTAAAAGGCAGAGCAATGCTTTATTATAGACAGACTTCTCACCATCTTAGCTACTAATGAATCCATATGTTTTGATCATGACAGTTTACAATCTAGTGTTACTCCAAGCAGTTTAGTCATCTCAACTTGCTCAATTTCCACATGATTTATTACAAGATTTAGTTGAGGTTTAGGGTTTAGTGAGTGTTTCGTTCCAAATACAATACTTTTAGTTTTAGAAATATTTAGGCCTAACTTATTCCTTGCTGCCCACTCTGAAACCAACTCCAGCTCTGTGTTAAGTGTTGCAGTCATTTCAGTCACTGTAGTAGCTGACATGTATAGTGTTGAGTCATCCACATACATAGAAACTCTGGCTTTACTGAAAGTCAGTGGCATGTCGATAGTAAAAATCGAAAAAAGCAAGGGGCCTAAACAGCTGCCCTGGGGAATTCCTGCTTCTAACTGCATTATATTTGATATGATGCCGCTAAAGAACACCCTCTGTGTTCTGTTAGACAAGTAACTCTTTATCCACAGCATAGCAGGGGGTCTAAAGCCATAGCACATACGTTTTTCCAGCAGCAGACTATGATCAATAATGTCAAAAGCTGCACTGAAGTCTAACAAGACAGCCCCCACAATCATTGTATCATCAATTTCTCTCAGCCACTCATCAGTCATTTGTGTAAGTGCTGTGCTTGTTGAGTGTCCTTCCCTTTAAGCATACTGAAATTCTGTTGTCAATTTGTTTACTGTGAAATAGCATTGTATTTGGTCAAACATAATTTTTTCCAGAAGTTTACTAAGGGTTGGTAACAGGCTGATTGGTCGGCTATTTGAGCCAGTAAAGGGGGCTTTACTATTCTTGGGTAGGATAATTACTTTAGCCCCCCTCCAGGCCTGAGGGCACACACTCTCTAGTAGGCTTAAATTGAAGATGTGGCAAATAGGAGTAGCAATATCGTCTGCTTTTATTCTCAGTAATTTTCCATCTAGATTGTTAGATCCTGGTGGCTTGTTATTGTTGATAGACAACAATATTTTTTTCACCTCTTCCACACTGACTTTACGGAATTCAAAAGTACAATTCTTGTCTTTCAGAATGTCACGTCCTGACCTTAGTTCCTTTTTTATGTTTCTATTTTAGTTTGGTCAGGGCGGGGTGAGTTGGGGTGGGCATTCTATGTTTTGTTCTGTGTGTTATAGTTCTATGTGTTTGGCCTGGTATGGTTCCCAATCAGAGGCAGCTGTCAATCGTTGTCTCTGATTGAGAACCATACTTAGGCAGCCTGTTTTCACACTATGGGTTGTGGGTAGTTGTTTTCTGTGTCAGTGTTTTCACCATACAGAACTGTTTTGATTTTCATTTCTTTCCCTCACTTGGTTATTTTGTTTTTTTGTGTTCTGATATCATAAATTATCAAAGACACTTACAACGCTGCATTTTGGTCTGATCCTTCCTCCTCATCATCAGACGAAGAAGAAGTTTGTTACACAGAATTTGGTCCAATATACAGTACTTGGCTGTGTAGTGTCAGCATTTGTTGCTGGCATGTCATCCCTAAGTTTGCTTATATTGCCAAGTAGTTTGCAATATCAGTGGGCTTTGTGACGAATGAGCCATCTGATTCAATGAATGAAGGAGCCAAGTTGGCTTTTTTTCCAAGAATTTCATTTAAGGTGCCCCAAAGCTTTTTACTATCATTCTTTATATAATTTATCTTTCTTTCATAGTGTAGTTTATTTAATCTTTATTTAGTTTAGTCACATGATTTCTTAATTTGCAGTACGTTTGCCAGTCAGTTGGGCTGCCAGACTTAATTGCCATACCTTCTACCTCATCCCTCTAAACCATACAATTTTTCAATTCCTCATCAATCCAAGGGGATTTAACCGTTTTTACAGTAATTTCCTTAATGGGTGCTGCTCATTAGTAACTGGGATAAGTACTTTAATAAATGAGCCAAGTGGAGCATCTGGTTGCTCCTCATTAAACACCACAGAACAGCAATTATGATTTACATCGTCAACATAAGAATCACTACAAAACCTCTTATACACTATATTAGGCCCAGCCTTTGGAACTTTGGTTTTCCTATACATGCCTATTATATTGTGATCACTACATCTTTTGGATTTGCATTCTGCAAAGCAAATATCTGCAGAGTTAGTAAAATGTGATCAATACATATTGATGATTTAATTCCTAGGCTGTTTGTAACTACCCTGGTAAGTTGACTGACAACCTGATCCAGGTTGCAGGCACTGGTTACAGTCTGAAGTATTTTCCTGAGTGGGCAGCTTGATGAAAGCTAGTCAATATTTAAATCATCCAGAAAATATACTTCTCTGTTGATATCACATACATTATCAAGCATTTCACACATATTATCCAGATACTGACTGTTAGCACTTGGTGATCTATAGCAGCTTCCCACAATAATGGGCTTTAGGTGAGGCAGATTAACCTGTTGCCATATTACTTCAACAGTATTTAACATTAGATCGTCTCTAATCTTTACAGGGATGTGGTTCTGAATATTAACAGCAACCCCGCCTCCGTTGGCATTTCTGTCTTTTCGGTAGATGTTATTACCATGTATTGGTACCACTGTATCATCAAAGGTATTATCTAAGTGAGTTTCAGAGACGGTCAGAATATGAATGTAATCTGTTACAAGCAAGTTATTGTCTTCATGGACCTTGTTTCTTAGGCTACATGTGTTAATAAGGGCTATTTTTAGCACTTTTCTGGGTTGCTTGATTGTTTTTAATGCTTTCCTGGGAAGCTTATCAGAAGTAGACTCATGTTATTTACATTGGAGCTGATAGTGCAGGGTGAGCTGCATAAAGTGGGCTTCCATAGAGAGGCATACTTACAGTAGTATACAGTGCAGTGATTTCATTGGCCATAGACCTACAGCACATCTCATTTTCAAGTTAGCAAGTGTATGATTAAACTTCGAGAATCAATGTATCCATTTACCCACAATATAACCCATAAATACCTCCTTATGGCGTACCTCATCAGAACTATAATAATAAATATAAGTTTATTTTACTACGGTGTTAAATAAACACTATGTAGCCTCAAAACATGGTTAAAACTATATCATGCATGGTCAGTCCTTGCATCCATAACTCTGTCTATGAATTTGAGAGTGGTTACATTTCTTCAGACCCGTCCCTCAGCTGTTTACCGAAACAGAACGCTTGTGACTTTTACACACTTCTTCCACACCATCAGTACAGTGAACATGCATAATAACCCACCCTTCTCTTCAGGGGTCCTATGCGGGAGGCTTTAGCATCAGGCGCCTGATAGGACAGCCACAGACCTGTAGCCACGTGCATCACGAAGCAGGCTGAGTCCCCATACTTGATCTCTGCTACTCCCATACCTTCTATGTCTCGATTCTTTGTACCCGACTCTATCTTTTCCTGTGGGAGGGAGCACGCGTGCACGCGCACACACACACACACAGAGGTATGTTAGAGAGCCTATTCATTACTCGCCACAGGGAAACAGTAACAGCATTAACAGTAACACACACACACACACACACACACACACACACACACACACACACACACAGAACCCATTCACACCTCGTCAGATATGGATGCTGGCTGCTGATTACAGGTAAAGGGGAACCGATTAAAGTCCATGTATGACAATTAAAACTGAAAGGGTGGGCATGGGGAGGGAGGGAGAGAGAGAGAGAGAGAGAGAGAGAGAGAGAGAGAGAGAGAGAGAGAGAGAGAGAGAGAGAGAGAGAGAGGGAGGGAGGGAGAGAGGGGGGAGGGAGAGAGAGAGAGAGAGAGAGGGGGGAGGGGGAGAGAGAGAGAGAGAGAGAGAGAGAGGGGGGAGGGGGAGAGAGAGAGAGAGAGAGAGAGAGAGAGAGAGAGAGGGAGGGAGAGAGGGGGGAGGGGGAGAGAGAGAGAGAGAGAGAGAGAGAGAGAGAGAGAGAGAGAGAGAGAGAGAGAGAGAGAGAGAGAGGGGGGAGGGGGAGAGAGAGAGAGAGAGGGAGGGAGAGAGGGGGGAGGGGAGAGAGAGAGAGAGAGAGAGAGGGGGAGGGAGAGAGAGAGAGAGAGAGAGAGAGAGAGAGAGAGAGAGAGAGAGAGAGGGGGAGGGAGGGAGGGAGGGAGGGAAAGGGGAGTGAGAGAATTAAACAGATAATGTGTGCATGTGCGTGTGCACACAATCATTACTACCACATAGAGCAGAATTGCATTGAATCTGAAGCAGACAGACAGACAGACAGACAGACACAGTGTCCTTCTGTTTGCTTCTTCATATCCTTCCTGTCCATGCACTATGGTTGTAGAATGCAATGAAGGTTCCGCCGTATAATTACAATGCATTCTTATTCTATTGGTTCCCCATACACCTTGGTTGTGTTGATTGGTTGGGTTGTTAATAGACTGTGTGACTTGGCTTGACATTCCCTGACATTTCAGCGTTATGGACTAGAATGTAACTGATTGTAACTGATGTTGTGTATAGGGTACAAGGATGACCTTTTAAAAGTTAAAGGATAAATCTAACGTGCTCTTAAAAAATATAGGTGTGTCTGCTCTGACCTTCTTCAGGCACGGTACAGTCTTTTCTCTAGAAAATACCATGGTTTTAACCTACGGCCCGGGATGGATTTAACAGCCCTAATGTTGGAATCAAACATCATTATGTTGTCATCCAGAGTCACAGTTATGCATTTTCCCAAGCTATAGTACACCATATTTTACATACAGCAGGCTTCGTGTTTGTGTTTTTTTTGCTATGGTAAAAAGTATTGCAATACTGGTATTGTCACAGCCCTAGTTTTACCCACAACGTACTCCAATCCACCTTTTTTGTGAGTAAACGTAAAACAAAGTTTACTTTGAAAGACAAAGACTGATTAAAAGACTTAATAGTGTTGGTATTTGTCGGGAACAAACCTTGGTAGCCCTGAAGCAGAAAGAGGTGGACTTGATATCAGACTTCTCTCTCTCCTGTAAGACCAGACCCTGCTCTTCGGTCAGCGCCAGGTAGTGACCGGTAGACAGGTGACGCAGACGGAACGCCTGCCCATAGCGAATGTGGCTACCGCTCCAACTGACCAATCACAAAGAGGGGATGAACCCAAACAGATGTTAATCTAAATTCTACAGTGGTCCCTATAACCCTTTTCCAATGGCAGATAGGGGAACAACGGAGTCAAAATGTGTCTGACATAGCAATGTCTATTTCAATCTAGAGACATTGATGTACGCTGTCTTTTGCAACAAAGAGATATACAGCCGCTAGCTCGGGCATTTCAGCATCCTTTCACAATGAAGCACATCCATTGTTTCAAAATATATCTCAATACAAACGGAAAGTCAGACTGTGTGGCATGGCTGTTGGAGAACCTGTCACCTAAGCCCAGAGACAAGAAGGCTGATGGTAGATGGGACCAGGATGTGTGTGGGCTGTGGAACACATGGGACCAGGATGTGTGTGGGCTGTGAAATTAACTTCCAGAGACCATTTATAACGTGATGGGGTTATAGCGGTTATAATACCTGATGGAGTTATTGTACCTGATGGAGTTATAGTGGTTATAGACCCTGATTGGGTTATAGTGGTTATAGTACCTGATGGGGTTATCGTGGTTATAGTACCTGATGGGGTTATAGTACCTGATGGGGTTATAGTACCTGATGGGGTTATAGTACCTGGTGGGGTTAGTGGCTATAGTACCTGATGGGGTTATAGTACCTGGTGGGGTTATAGCGGTTATAGTACATGATGGGGTTATAGTACCTGATGGGGTTATAGTGGTTATAGTACCTGACGGGGTTATAGTGGTTATAGTACCTGATGGGGTTGTAGTGGTTATAGTACCTGATGGGGTTATAGTACCTGATGGGGTTATAGTACCTGATGGGGTTATAGTACCTGATGGGGTTGTAGTGGTTATAGTACCTGATGGGGTTATAGTACCTGATGGGGTTATAGTACCTGATGGGGTTATAGTACCTGATGGGGTTATAGTACCTGATGGGGTTATAGCGGTTATAGTACCTGACGGGGTTATAGTGGTTATAGTACCTGATGGGGTTGTAGTGGTTATAGTACCTGATGGGGTTATAGTACCTGATGGGGTTATAGTACCTGATGGGGTTGTAGTGGTTATAGTACCTGATGGGGTTATAGTACCTGATGGGGTTATAGTACCTGATGGGGTTATAGTACCTGATGGGGTTATAGTACCTGATGGGGTTATAGTACCTGATGGGGTTACAATACCTGATGGGGTTATAGTACCTGATGGGGTTATAGTACCTGATGGGGTTGTAGTGGTTATAGTACCTGATGGGGTTATAGTACCTGATGGGGTTATAGTACCTGATGGGGTTACAGTACCTGATGGGGTTATAGTACCTAATGGGGTTATAATGGTTATAGTACCTGATGGGTTATAGTGGTTATAGTACCTGATGGGGTTATAGTGGTTATAATACCTGATGGGGTTATAGTACCTGATGGGGTTTTAGTACCTGATGGGGTTATAGTACCTGATGGGGTTATAGTGGTTATAGTACCTGGTGGGGTTATAATGGTTATAGTACCTGATGCGGTTATAGTACTTGATGGGGTTATAGTGGTTATAGTACCTGATGGGGTTATAGTGGTTATAGTACCTGATGGGGTTATAGTACTTGATGGGGTTATAGTGGTTATAGTACCTGGTGGGGTTATAGTGGTTATATTACCTGATGGGGTTATAGTACCTAATGAGGTTATAGTGGTTATAGTACCTGATGGGGGTCATGGTGGTTATAATACCTGATGGGGTTATAGTACCTGATGGGGTTATAGTGGTTATAATACCTGATGGGGTTATAGTACCTGATTGGGTTATAGTGGTTATAATACCTGGTGGGGTTATAGTGGTTATAGTACCTGATGGGGTTATAGTACCTAATGGGGTTATAGTGGTTATAGTACCTGATGGGGGTTATAGTGGTTATAGTACCTGATGCGGTTATAATACTAGATGGGGTTATAGTGGTTATAGTACCTGATGGGGTTATAGTGGTTATAATACCTGATGGCGTTATAGTGGTTATAGTACCTGATGGGGTTATAGTGGTTATAATACCTGATGGGGTTATAGTGGTTATAGTACCTGATGGGGTTAAAGTGGTTATAGTACCTGATGGGGTTATAGTACCTGATGGGGTTATAGTACTTGATGGGGTTATAGTGGTTATAGTACCTGATGGGGTTATAGTACCTGATGGGGTTATAGTACTTGATGGGGTTATAGTGGTTATAATACCTGATGGGGTTATAGTACCTGATGTGGTTAGAGGGGTTATAGTACCTGATGGGGTTATAGTTGTTATAGTACCTGATGGGGTTATAGTGGTTATAGTACCTGATGGGGTTATAGGGGTTATAGTACCTGATGGGGTTATAGTGATTATAGTACCTGATGGGGTTATAGGGGTTATAGTACCTGATGTGGATATAGTACCTGATGGGGTTATAGGGGTTATAGTACTTGATGGGGTTATAGTACCTGACGGGGTTATAATACCTGATGGGGTTATAGGGGTTATAGTACCTGATGGGGTTATAGTGGTTATAGTACATGATGGGGTTATAGTACCTGATGGGGTTATAGTGGTTATAGTACCTGATGGGGTTATAGTGGTTATAGTACCTGATGGGGTTATAGTGATTATAGTACCTGATGGGGTTATAGTACCTGATGGGGTTATAGTGGTTATAGTACCTGATGGGGTTATAGTGGTTATAGTACCTGATGGGGTTATAGTACCTGATGGGGTTATAGTACCTGATGGGGTTATAGTGGTTATAGTACCTGATGGGGTTATAGTGGTTATGGTACCTGATGGGGTTATAGTGGTTATAGTACCTGATGGGGTTCTAGTGGTTCTAGTACCTGATGGGGTTATAGTACCTGATGGGGTTATAGTACTTGATGGGGTTATAGTGGTTATAGTACCTGATGGGGTTATAGTACCCGATGGGGTTATAATACCTGATGGGGTTATAGGGGTTATAGTACCTGATGGGGTTATAGTGGTTATAGTACCTGATGGGGTTATAGTACCTGATGGGGTTATAGTGGTTATAGTACCTGATGAGGTTATAGTGGTTATAGTACCCGATGGGGTTATAGTGATTATAGTACCTGATGGGGTTATAGTACCTGATGGGGTTATAATGGTTATAGTACCTGATGGGGTTATAGTGGTTATAGTACCTGATGGGGTTATAGTACCTGATGGGGTTATAGTGGTTATAGTACCTGATGGGGTTATAGTACCTGATGGGGTTATAGTACCTGATGGGGTTATAGTGGTTATAGTACCTGATGGGGTTATAGTGGTTATAGTACCTGATGGGGTTATCGTGGTTATAGTACCTGATGGGGTTATAGTGGTTTTAGTACCTGATGGGGTTCTAGTGGTTATAGTACCTGATGGGGTTCTAGTGGTTATAGTACCTGATGGGGTTATAGTACCTGATGGGGTTATAGTGGTTATAATACCTGATGGGGTTATATTGAAAAGTGTCACTACCCTGAAAAGTATCTGAAATCATATTGGCGTCTAGGTGAGTGAGTGCAGTGTCTAGGTGAGTGAGCATCTGGCAGGGAGATGGAGAAACTAGAGAGCGTGAGGTAGGGTTAGGTATCAGTGTTTGTGTGTGTGTGGCTGCGTGTGTATCAGCTCACCCGATCCTGAGGGGCTCCAGCCTCCAGAGAGAGCGGGCCCTGGATGCTCCTTTACCCATCTCATAGTTCACAATCCTGTGGACAAAGAGAAGGAGGAGCGGGGTCAGGTCTGCTGGATCCTTTAAAACAGACTAAGTTCCATTTAAACCAGGACATTTGTCTCTATTAATAAACACAGTGACTTTGCAATACAAACATTACTCTCTTCCTAGTGCATTTTAAAACTAAAACTAAATGTGACCAGTTACAGGATCCGAGGCATTTGACTTATATTTAAACATTTTGTATTTTAGCAGCCACTCTTATCCAGAGTAATTTACAGGACCAATTAGGGTTAAGTGCCTTGCTTGAGGGCACATCGGCAGATATTTCACCTAGTTGGCTCGGGGATTTAAACCAGCAACCTCTTAACTCTTAACTGCTAGGCTACCCTGCACCTTCCAGAAGGGCCCCCCAAAATGTATATATATACAGTACCAGTCAGAAGTTTGGATTCACTTACTCATTCTAGGGTTTTTCTTTATTTTTACTATTTTCTACATTATAAAATAAAGAAAAACCCTTGAATTAGTAGGTGTGTCCAAACTTTTGACTGCTACTGTATACATATATTTATTAGTATTGTTTAGTTTTTTTTTCTTGAATATATGAACTTCCATGTGGCTTAATTAAAAAACGTGTATGGGATCTGTAAATATGAATAGAAACGTAGAATTATCAGCCTAGTTGAGCCAAGGAGAAAGCACATTGCTCTGTCATGTCACACAGGCTTATATTAATAACAGAACGGGCTCTTCCTTGATCAGTATAGAGATCATTTTTGCTACTGTGGATTTTTGGAAAGATATAGCTAGGGAGAACTGCAACAGTGTTGCTACAGTTCGCAACAAACATTGCTGCCCTGAATTTTGCTGGGTTTAAGTAGAGAGACAACTTTCTGGAGGACAATACCATGCTGACTCACATGGGTTATGTGTGGGTGGGTGGGGCTAAGGCTTAAGAGGGTGTGAAGGATGTTGAATAGGGCGTAAACAAAGGAGAGTTCTGGAGGAAGTGTGAAAATCTCAAAATCTTTCTAAGGGCATTTTCTCCTGCTTGTCAACTACATTTAAAGGGGGTGTGGTACTGTATATGGTCAATATACCACGGCTAAGGGCTGTTCTTACTCACAACAGACTACAGAGTGCCTGGATACTGCCCTTAGCCGTGGTATATTGGCCATATACCACAAACCCATGAGGTGCCTTATTGCTATTATAAACTGGTTACCAATGTAATTAGAGCAGTAAAAATACATGTTTTGTCATACCTGTGGTATACAGTCTGATATACCATGTGGTATACAGTCTGATATACCTGTGGTATACACTCTGATATACCATGTGGTATACAGTCTGATATACCACGGCCTTCAGGGTTTTAATCACCCAATTTATAATGTATGATATACCATTATGAAGCTCTTAGTCTGTACTTTCATAAAATGTACAGCAAATTAAATTAAAATATGCACCAAAAAAAATCACTTAATTTTGACACAAGCCTCAATAGAGAAATATGGACACCAATGTACATTCAGAGATATCTATAAAAAGGTGGATGATGATCAAGATTCATTGAGGACCAGGGACGGCTATGTATCCCATTTCTCTAAACGATTCAACAGTATGGTGATAAAATGTCATGCCAGTTCATTTAAAGCTCTCTTAAATCATAAAACGTAACTGTAAGTGCCTGTTAAAATGGCCCTTAATAGTAGGGTTAAGAGCCGTCTGTCTACCTCTGGTCTTCAGGACATATTCTAATATACTGTTAAAATGGCAGACAGGTGGCCTAGTGTACCTCTGCTCCATCTCGCTGGCCTCTGACCCAGGTATGGTCAGACTCTCATCATGCCCGTGACAAAGATGCATCACGTGACCACCACACAGGAATCCTATTGGATAAACACAAGATTCTAAGGTCAATAGGGATCTTTTCAAGTTATGGTGATATGTTCACACCATACTAGCCTCAGTGATGATCTGATGATCGACTGACTTTTTAATAGACTTATACCCGCTGGTTGCCCAGGGGTGTATGGGTTGGTTTTCCAAGGGTGTATGGGTTGGTTTCACAGGGGTGTATGGGTTGGTTGCCCAGGGGTGTATGGGTTGGTTGCCCAGGGGTGTATGGGTTGGTTGCCCAGGGGTGTATGGGTTGGTTTCCCAGGGGTGTATGGGTTGGTTGCACAGGGTTTATGGGTTGGTTGCACAGGATTTATGGGTTGGTTGCCCAGGGGTGTATGGGTTGGTTTCCCAGGGGTGTATGGGTTGGTTGCCCAGGGGTGTATGGGTTGTTTTCCCCAAGGGTGTATGGGTTGGTTTCCCAAGGGTGTATGGGTTGTTTTCCCCAAGGGTGTATGGGTTGCTTTCCAAAGGGTGTATGGGTTGGTTTCCAAAGGGTGTATGGGTTGCTTTGCAAAGGGTGTATGGGTTTGTTTCCCAGGGGTGTATGAGTTGGTGTCACAGGGGTGTCTGGGTTGGTTTCCCAGGGGTGTATGGGTTGGTTTCCAAAGGGTGTATGGGTTGCTTTGCAAAGGGTGTATGGGTTTGTTTCCCAGGGGTGTATGAGTTGGTGTCACAGGGGTGTCTGGGTTGGTTTCCCAGGGGTGTATGGGTTGGTTTCCAAAGGGTGTATGGGTTGCTTTGCAAAGGGTGTATGGGTTGGTTTCCCAAGGGAGTATGAGTTGGTGTCACAGGGGTGTCTGGGTTGGTTTCCCAGGGGTGTATGGGTTGGTTTCCCATGGGTGTATGGGTTGGTTTCACAGGGGAGTATGGGTTGGTTTCACAGGGGTGTATGGGTATGTTTCCCAGGGGTGTATGGGTTGGTTTCCCAGGGGTGTATGGGTTGGTTTCCCAGGGGTGTATGGGTTTGTTTCCCAGGGGTGTATGGGTTGGTTTCCCAGGGGTGTATGGGTTGTTTTCCCAGGGGTGTATGGGTTGGTTTCCCAGGGGTGTATGGGTTGCTTTCCCCAAGGGTGTATCGGTTGCTTTCCCCAAGGGTGTATGTCACAAAGCAGCGTAAAGCACATCACATTCCTGAAACAACTAAATATGTCCTAGTTCATAATGAAGGATTAACCTGAAATTATAATTGTATAATTGAGTCGTGGTGTACTTGCCTACAGCCACGTTGCTTCCTGAGCAGGTAGGCTGGACGTTCCACAGAGTCTGCATAAAGGAGGCATCCACCTGGAAACTACCGCTAGAGATGGACAGGTGCTGAAAGAAAGGAAACAGCATGGGGTTAGAAGCAGTGGAGTTTGTGTGTGTGTGAGTGAGAGAGAGTATCTACCTCACTTGCTTTGGCAATGTTAACACATGTTTCCCATGCCAATAAAGCCCTTGAATTGAATTGAATTGAATTGAGAGAGAGAGAGAGAGAGAGAGAGAGAGAGAGAGAGGGGGGGGGGGGCGGGGGGGCTGGTAAATGAGAGATTTAAAGGTCCAATGTAGCCATTTTTATCTCAACATCAAATAATTTCTGGGTGACAATTAAGTACCTTACTGGGATTGTTTCCAATTAAAATCAAGAATAGAATAGCTTCTTAGCAAAGAGCAATTTCTCAAGGAAGAATTTAGCTCGGACTGCCTGGGAGTGGCCTGAGTGGGGAGGGGAAAACTGTAAACTAGCTGTTATTGGCAGAGAGGTTTGGAACTCTCTTTCCTATTGGTCTATTAACTAATTTACCACCTGGTGATGTCACCAGGCAGGCCAAAAATCCATCCCACTAAAACAGGCTGAAATGTCAGATGGTCTTTTCAAACAGCTCTAACACTAAAAGGGTGTTATCATCATTTTCACAATTTCACAGTATTACGTCAACTTCATAGTGTGGAACTATACACTGAGTGTACAAAACATTAGGAACACCTTCCTGATATTGAGTTGCACCCTCTTTTGCCCTCAGAACAGCCTCAAATTTGTCGTGGTTTGGACTTTACAAGGTATTGAAAGAGTTCCACAACTTCCCACAGTTGTGTCCAGTTGGCTGGATGTCCTATAGGTGGTAGACCATTGCCGATACACATGGGAAACTGTTGAG
Source organism: Oncorhynchus mykiss (assembly GCF_057628025.1). Classification (NCBI taxonomy): domain Eukaryota; kingdom Metazoa; phylum Chordata; class Actinopteri; order Salmoniformes; family Salmonidae; genus Oncorhynchus; species Oncorhynchus mykiss. The sequence continues at coordinate 87,249,657 of NC_143025.1, read as the reverse complement.
AGTGAAAAACCCAGCAGCTTTACAGTTCTTGACACACTCAAACTGGTGCGGCTGGCACCTACTACCATACCCCGTTCAAAGGTATTTAAATATTTTGTCCTGCCCATTTTAACCTGTCTCCTCCCCTTCATCTACACTGATTGAAGGGGATATAACAGGTGACATCAATAAGGGATCAAATATTTCACCTGGATTCACTTGGTGAGTCCATTTCATGGAAAGAGCAGGTGTTCCTAATGTTTTGTGCACTCAGTGTATATAAAACGCAGGGAAATCATGTTTTTGACTCCACTGGGCCTGTGATGCTAGTTGGCATTTTATGACTTTGTCTGAACCCTGACAGTGTTTAGACACTGCCTAAAGCCTTTACAGTGCATTACTGCCACAAAGACCATTCACCCCTCTCTAAGGATCCGCATCGGCTGCGGCTCCAGATTAAGATCTCAAGCCGGGCTGGTCTTTGCTGGGGAGAAGAGATTGTCGAGCTCAAAGGGACTCCATGGCCTACTGATCACAATGAGACTGCCAACACCAGTTTAATCCACAACAAACAGCTATACACAGACAGGCTCTGGGACTCCAGCATAGAGACAAGAGCTCTAACAACAACCTTCAAAGATGTTCAGAATGAAATTAGGCACAGGCAAAAGAGAGTATACTGGGATGGGTCATATCAATGATATCAGAAAACCAACAGTTCTTCATCACTCAGGAAATAACCCCTGTGTGATGTTCATTCCATGGTTGAGGAACAGTCGATTGTTTGTCAGCAGGGTGATGAATCAGATGAATGTTTTCCTTTGGTAGAGTTGAAAGTCATGCACCGCTGAGTGTAGCTATGTTCTAATTACACATTTCCTCTCCAAATGCTTCCAGCACACTCTACCGCTCTCTATGTTTCATGCTCTGTATCTCTCTCTCTCTCTCTCTCTCTCTCTCTCTCTCTCTCTCTCTCTCTCTCTCTCTCTCTCTCTCTCTCTCTCTCTCTCTCTCTCTCTCTCTGTCTCTCTCTCTCTCTGTCTCTCTCTCTCTCTCTCTCTCTCTCTCTCTCTCTCTCTCCTCTCTCTCTCTCTCTCTCTCTTGTCTCTCTGTCTCTCTCTCTCTGTCTCTCTGTCTCTCTGTCTCTCTCTCTCTCTCTCTCAATTCAATTCAATTCAATTCAAGGGCTTTATTGGCATGGGAAACATGTGTTAACATTGCCAAAGCAAGTGAGGTAGACAACATACAAAGTGAAAATATAAAGTGAAAAACAACAAAATTAACAGTAAACATACACATACAGAGGTTTCAAAACAGTAAAGACATTACAAATGTCATATTATATATATATATACAGTGTTTTAACAATGTACAAATGGTTAAAGACACAAGATAAAATAAATAAGCATAAATATGGGTTGTATTTACAATGGTGTGTGTTCTTCACTGGTTGCCCTTTTCTCGTGGCAACAGGTCACAAATCTTGCTGCTGTGATGGCACACTGTGGAATTTCACCCAGTAGATATGGGAGTTTTCAAATTTGGATTTGTTTTCGAATTCTTTGTGGATCTGTGTTCTCTCTCTCTCTCTTCTCTCTCTCTCTCTCTCTTCTGTCTCTCTCTGTCTCTCTCTCTCTCTGTCTCTCTCTCTCTCTCTCTCTCTCTCTCTCTCTCTCTCTCTCTCTCTCTCTCTCTCTCTGTCTCTCTTCTCTCTCTCTCTCTCTTCTCTCTCTCTCTCTCTCTCTCTCTCTCTCTCTCTCTCTCTCTCTCTCTCTCTCTCTCTCTCTCTCTCTCTCTCTCTCTCTCTCTCTCTCTCTCTCTCTCTCTCTCTCTCTCTCTCTCTCTCTCTCTCTCTCTCTCTCTCTCTCTCTCTCTCAATTCAATTCTATTCAAGGGGCTTTATTGACATAGGAAACGTATGTTTATATTGCCAAAGCAAGTGAAATGGATAAACAAAAGTGAAATAAACAATAAAAAGTGAACAGTAAATATTTAATTCACACAAGTTCCAAAAGAATAAAGACATTTAAAATGTCATATTACGTCTATATACAGTGTTGTAACGATGTGCAAATAGTTCAAGTACAAAAAGGGAAAATAAATAAACATAAATATGGTTGTATTTACAATGGTGTTTGTTCTTCACTGGTTGCCTTTTTCTTGTGGCAACTTGTCAGAAATATTGCTGCTGTGATGGCACACTGTGGAATTTCACCCAGTAGATATGAGAGTTTATCAAAATTGAATTATTTTCGAAGTCTTTGTGGATCTGTGTAATCTGAGGGAAATGTATGTCTCTAATATGATCATACATTTGGCAGGAGGTTAGGAAGTGCAGCTCAGTTTCCACCTCATTTTGTTTATGGGCAGTGTGCACATAGCCTGTCTTCTCTTGAGAGCCAGGTCTACTTACGGCAGCCTCTCTCAATAGCAAGGCTATGCTCACTGAGTCTGTACATAGTCAAAGCTTTCCTTAATTTTGTGTCAGTACAGTGGTCAGGTATTCTGCCACTGTGTAGTCTCTGTTTAGGGCCAAATAGCATTCTAGTTTGCTCTGTTTTTTTGTGAATTCTTTCCAATGTGTCAAGTAATTAACTTTTTTTTCTCGTGATTTGGTTGGGTCTAATTGTGTTGCTGTCCTTGGGCTCTGTGGGTTATCTTTGTGTTTGTGAACAGAGCCCCAGGACCAGCTTACTTAGGAGGCTCTTCTCCAGGTGTCATCTCTCTGTAAGTGATGACTTTGTTATGGAAGGTTTGGTAATCGTTGTCAGCTCATCAGCCAGATAATTGCCACTGGTTGTCCTGGGCTGAGGGGTTCAAGACTTGACAACTGTTTTTACAGGACTATTTCAAGTGGATTGAAGTGATGTGGGATCTGTTTGTCCTGTCTTGCATTACTTAGCCAGGTCTCAGATCTGTTTGTCCTGTCTTGCATTACCTAGCCAGGTCTCAGATCTGTTTGTGCTGTCTTGTCATTACCTAGCCAGGTCTCAGATCTGTTTGTGCTGTCTCTGCTGAATCCTAGTCTCTTAGCTTGCTCTGGCAAGACAACCCAAACTGATCTAAGACCTTGGTCTCCTCCTGGCCTGCTCAATCAATCAGTCAGAACTGAGGTCAGTGAGGCAGATAATCCGTCCAAAACACACATAATTTCCCCCCCACTTGGACTTTCAATCTTTCCCCAGTGGTCTCTAACAGGGAGGTAGGACCGGGGCTACAGATATTCAGATATTAAAACGACTTGGCATGGAAATAAATCAACCCAGCAGAAATACAGACCAACAAGTGAAAAACTGAAAGGAAAACAAAATATATAGGAGATGGAGAAATGAGCAATGATCCACAGTCTGTGAACTGAACAACAGATTTAATGTTCTCTGTCTAACTCAAAACAAACCGTCTGAACCAAAGTACGAGCAATAGCATGTTGATATTGTCTGTAAGGAGGTGAGAGTATATTGCCAGCGTGACAATCTGTTCAGGCTTTAGCCAACTTGTTGTCTGGGGAAGGCAGCGATAAAACACTGTTGAATACAGAAACAGTCGGGTAGCTAGACTAGACAGTATTTATGAGAGTTTTTAGGATCGATGTGGTTCTCATTGCTGTTTTATCCCTTTATGTGTTGCGAACCTGCCTTTGGCCATATGAGAGGCTGTGAGTAGTTAGAGGAACGTAAAACCACATAATTACCTTCACACCTACCTTCACACCTACCTTCACATCTACCTTCACACCTACCTTCACACCTACCTTCACCTTCACGCCTACCTTCACGCCTACCTTCACGCCTACCTTCACACCTACCTTCACACCTTCCTTCACACCTACCTTCACACCTACCTTCACACCTACCTTCACACCTACCTTCACACCTACTGAAAGGTGACAATGGGCCGCAAATAATGTTCAATTTGGGTCTCACAGGTAACTCTCTGTGGACGGATTGATTGGTTGATTGATTGGTTTACTGGTTGATTGATAGATACTCACCAGGTACCTCTCTGTGGACACGCTGACCAGGATGAGGTCGTCTCCGATACGGACCTTCTCTCCCTCTGACCTCTGCTTGGACGCAGGGTGGATGGTCCACCAACACGCCTCTCCTGGAGAGACAGAGGACAACAGGCCTTGGATGAGACTATCACAGTCTGTTGTGACAGACAACAGGCCTTGGATGAGACTATCATAGTCTGTTGTGACAGACGACAGACCTTGGATGAGACTATCATAGTCTCTTGTGACAGACGACAGACCTTGGATGAGACTATCACAGTCTCTTGTGACAGACGACAGGCCTTGGATGAGACTATCACAGTCTCTTGTGACAGACGACAGGCCTTGGATGAGACTATCATAGTCTGTTGTGACAGACGACAGGCCTTGGATGAGACTATCACAGTCTGTTGTGACAGACGACAGGCCTTGGATGAGACTATCACAGTCTCTTGTGACAGACGACAGGCCTTGGATGAGACTATCACAGTCTGTTGTGACAGCCGACAGGCCTTGGATGAGACTATCATAGTCTCTTGTGACAGACGACAGACCTTGTTTGAGACTATCACAGTCTCTTGTGACAGACGACAGGCCTTGGATGAGACTATCACAGTCTCTTGTGACAGACGACAGGCCTTGGATGAGACTATCATAGTCTGTTGTGACAGACGACAGGCCTTGGATGAGACTATCACAGTCTGTTGTGACAGACGACAGGCCTTGGATTAGACTATCACAGTCTCTTGTGACAGACGACAGGCCTTGGATGAGACTATCACAGTCTGTTGTGACAGACGACAGGCCTTGGATGAGACTATCATAGTCTGTTGTGACAGACGACAGACCTTGGATGAGACTATCACAGTCTGTTGTGACAGACGACAGGCCTTGGATGAGACTATCATAGTCTGTTGTGACAGACTATCACAGTCTCTTATGACAGACTATCACAGTCTCTTGTGACAGATGACAGGCCTTGGATGAGACTATCACAGTCTCTTGTGACAGACGACAGGCCTTGGATGAGACTATCACAGTCTCTTGTGACAGACGACAGGCCTTGGATGAGACTATCACAGTCTGTTGTGACAGACTATCACAGTCTCTTGTGACAGATGACAGGCCTCGGATGAGACTATCACAGTCTCTTGTGACAGACGACAGGCCTTGGATGAGACTATCATAGTCTGTTGTGACAGACTATCACAGTCTCTTATGACAGACTATCACAGTCTCTTGTGACAGATGACAGGCCTTGGATGAGACTATCACAGTCTCTTGTGACAGACGACAGGCCTTGGATGAGACTATCATAGTCTGTTGTGACAGACGACAGGCCTTGGATGAGACTATCATAGTCTCTTGTGACAGACTATCACAGTCTCTTGTGACAGATGACAGGCCTCGGATGAGACTATCACAGTCTCTTGTGACAGACGACAGGCCTTGGATGAGACTATCATAGTCTGTTGTGACAGATGACAGGCCTCGGATGAGACTATCACAGTCTCTTGTGACAGACGACAGGCCTTGGATGAGACTATCATAGTCTGTTGTGACAGACGACAGGCCTTGGATGAGACTATCATAGTCTCTTGTAACAGACTATCACAGTCTCTTGTGACAGACTATCATAGTCTCTTGTGACAGACAACAGGCCTTGGATGAGACTATCATAGTCTCTTGTGACAGACTATCATAGTCTCTTGTGACAGACTGTTAACATAGTTGCTAGCCAGTGCACTCACAATGTGGTTCTCGGGATCTAAGATTACAATAAAACTATGGTAACTATGGTAACAAATAATTTGTAACTTCACAAGGATATGAAAAATATAAAGATATAGAAGTCTCCCATTGAAATACAAATGCATACTTTTTCAAATATTTCACTGGCATGAACATTTCTTGCATTTAATTGGCGGTCCATAGTCCACTTATACATACAGTGTTGTTAGTATATAATTATTTGCTGCTCGAATATCAAAGATCAACAGTTTCAAAGCCAGGCAACAGACAGACTCAAGGCAACCATTTTGTCTGCTTGTAACGTCCTCTCGTTGATATAGTGCCTCTATTATGGGGGCCACAGCACATTTAAATAGCAAGGTCAGCTATTAATATGGAAACCTGTCTGCACGTCTCGTAGAGTCACAGGTAGCCCTTGAAAATCACAGATCTTTACACCTGCACCCGTATACTCAGATTTGGACACTGATAAGGTCTTAAATTGGAACGCAGTGGCAGTGCAGTAACATGCTATACATGACGTCAGAACTCAGGGTCTCTGCTTCACAGCGTTGTATGGATTTTGACTGACAGTGTTCTGACCTTGAGCATCACGCGCGACAAGAAGTTGCCCCCAACCCTCCTGCTAATTGGGCGACTTTAGCACATTTGTTGTTGCCTGAGTTAGAGAAATGCTGTAAATTACGAGGACTCAGAAAGTATTCACACCCCTTGACTTTTTCCACATTTTGTTGTGTTACAGCCTGAATTTAGATGTTATTTTTGTCACTGGCCTACACGCAATACCAGTGGAATTATGTGTTTCGAAATGTTTACAAATTAATGTTTACAATAAGTATTCAAACCCTTTGCAACGGCAAGCCTTAATAAGTTCAGGAGTAAAAATGTGCTTAACAAGATATAAAAATTTGCATGGACTCACTGCGTGCAATAATAGTGTTTAACATAACTTTTTTAATGACTACCTCATCTCTGTACCCCACACATACAATTATCTGTAAGGTCCCTCAGTTGAGCAGTGAATTTCAAACACTGATTCAACCACAAAGACCTGGGAGGTTTTCCAATGGCTCTCAAAGAAGGGTTCCTATTGGTAGATGGGTTAAAAAAAAGCAGACATTGAATATCACTTTGAGCATGGTGAAGTTATTAATTATACTTTGGATGGTTTATCAATACACCCAGTCACTACAAAGATACAGGCGTAACTCAGTTGCCGGAAAGAGAGGAAACTGCTCAGGGATTTCCCCATGAGGCCAATGGTGACTTTAAAACAGCTTAATGGCTGTGATAGGAAAAAGCTGAGGATGGATCGAAAACATTGTAATTACTCCACAATACAATACTTCTTTGCAACAAGGCACTAAAGTAATACAGCAAAAAAGTTGACAAAGCAATTCATTTATTTTCCTGAGTACAATGTGTTATGTTTGGGGTAAATCTACACATCACATCACTGAGTACCACTCTCCATATTTTCAACCATGGTGGTGGCTGCATCATGTTATGGGTATGTTTGTAATCTAATCTTTAAGGACTAGGGAGTTTTTCAGGATAAAAAAATAAATGGAATGGGACTAAGCACAGGCAAATGCCACTGTTTGGATGTGTCAGGTAAACTGTTGTGTCCTCACCATTATTCTAATAATTTCCCCATAATCTCCAAACAGTTCCATTTTAATTTCTACCATGGTTATGCATTCCATATTACACACAGCCTTGCTCTAATGGTATAGAGCTTTCTGAACAGTCATTTTAGGTCGTCCTCCCTTGAGATTAAATAATGTATCTAAAGGAGAAGGAGACAAAACTCTGTGGGTCCTTCCCAAATGGGCCAATTGTGCACCACCCTATGGGAATCCCAATCACAGCCGGTTGTGATTGGGCCTGGACTTGAACCAGGGTCTGTAGTGACACCTCTAGCATTGAAATGCAGCGCCTTAGAACACTGTGCCACTCAGGAATTATTTCTTCTTTAAGAAACATGTCAATTTAGCCCTATCCATGTAGGCCAATTTCCACGAGTGTAAAGGGTTAAGTATCACATCCGGTTTGATAAATGACTCCGCTTCATTTTGTAGTTCAAATGTCACCTAGCTACCAATACAATGCTGGCTCCACAGCAGCCACAGGATGTGTCCCAAATGGCAACCCATTCCCTTTATAGTGCACTACTTTTGACCAGGGCCCTTTTGACCAGGGCCCTTTTGACCAGGGCCCTTAGGCTCCATTTGGGAAGGACCCACAGAGTTTTTTCTCCTTCTCCTTTAAATACATTATTTAATCTCAAGGGAGGACGACCTAAAATGACTATTCAGAAAGCTCTATACCATTAGAGAAAGGCTGTGTGTAATATAAATGGTACCTAACACCATTAGATGTAGATACAGGGAGCAAGGCTGTGTGTAATAAATCTTACCTATTGAATCTTCTTGTAATCCCACGTCAAATGACAGTTTGTCTGTCAACGACCTCGATGTCTTCAAGCAGGTCAGGTACTGTTGAGAAGCCACACAGTATGAAATTGCGAGAAGGTAGGAAAGAAAACAATGAAATGTATTTACATCTTTCATGATTCATTTCTATCATTTGCATTTACAGTATATATATATATATATATACTTTTAAATTATTTCATCATATAAACTGTTAAATTATTTCAAATTGTGTGCAAATCTCAAGCCATTGGGAGTGCTATCTTTAGAGCTTCTGCATTCTAATGTTTAGGTAATACAGTCTGGTCTGGTGACCTTTTCATTCAACACCTATTCATTGATAATACAGCTCTGGTACTGCTGAAGCTTTCACAGATTTTGGTCCTCAGTCACTGGAGCTCCTCAGTCACTGGAGCTCCTCAGTCACTGGAGCTCCTCAGTCACTGGAGCTCCTCAGTCACTGGAGCTCCTCAGTCACTGGAGCTCATCGGTCACTGGAGCTCATCAGTCACTGGAGCTCCTCGGTCACTGGAGCTCCTCGGTCACTGGAGCTCCTCGGTCACTGCTCCTCGGTCACTGGAGCTCCTCAGTCACTGGAGCTCCTCAGTCACTGGAGCTCATCAGTCACTGGAGCTCTTCAGTCACTGGAGCTCATCGGTCACTGGAGCTCCTCAGTCACTGGAGCTCCTCAGTCACTGGAGCTCATCAGTCACTGGAGCTCCTTGGTCACTGGAGCTCCTCAGTCACTGGAGCTCCTCAGTCACTGGAGCTCATCGGTCACTGGAGCTCATCGGTCACTGGAGCTCATCGGTCACTGGAGCTCATCGGTCACTGGAGCTCCTCAGTCACTGGAGCTCCTCAGTCACTGGAGCTCCTCAGTAAAATGTTTATTGTTGTTAAAACGTATGTCCCACATGGCACTCTATTCCTAATTAAAGTACACAACTTTTTACAAGAGCCCTATGGGGCCTGGTCAAAAGTAGTGCACTATAAAGGGAGTAGGGTGCCGTGTGGGCCACTGTGAGTATGAGGGTCAGGGTGGCAGATGTTCCACATGCTCACCATTCCGCTGAAGGAGTGGCGTAGGAGGATGGCGTGACCATAGAGCAGGGTCCGGTGTCCACCCCCCTGGGCCGCCTAGGAAGGAGGAGAGAAGAGTGGAGGGTAGGGGAGGGGAGGAGAAGGGAGGGAGGGAGGCAGGGAGGGAGAGAGGAAACAACTCAGGAGGTTAAGAGTCTGGGTGTTGCATCTCAATAGTCTAATGTAGAATCCTCCCCTCGTCTCCTTTCCTTCATCTGCACTGATCTGACCGGAGTACGGGAAATAAAAATGACAAGAAGACTGAGAATTCACTTGAGCTTTTTCAGGTCTCTTAGAGCAGCTGATGGAAAGGACATGAGGGGACGACATCACTTTAGAATATTGTCAAATGGCACTCTATTCATTATATAGTGCACTACTACTCTATGGACCCCTATGAGAGCCCTATGGAGCCCTATGAAGCCCTATGAAGCCCTATGGAGCCATATGAGAGCCCTATGGAGCCCTATGAAGCCCTATGAAGCCCTATGGAGCCCTATGGAGCCCTATGGAGCTCTATGAGAACCCTATGGAGCCCTATGAGCCCTATAAAGCCCTATGGAGCCATATGAGAGCCCTATGGGGCACTATGAGAGCCCTATGGAGCCCTATGATAGCCCTATGGAGCCCTCTGAGAGCCATATGGAGCCCTATGAGTGCCCTATGGAGCCATATGGAGCCCTATGGAGCCCCATGACAGCCCTATGGAGCCCTATGAGAGCCCTATGGAGCCCTATGAGAGCCCTGTGGAGCCCCATGACAGCCCCATGGAGCCCTATGGAGCCATATGAGAGCCCTATGAGAGCCCTTTGGTGCCCTGTGGGAATCCTGTGGGAATCCTGTGGGAATCCTGTGGGAGCCCTATGGGCCCTGGTCAAAAGTAGTGCACTATATAGGGCATAGGATGCCATCTGGGATACGGACATGCTTGACTAGTACCCCCACGAGAGGACAGACAGACAAACAATCAAATGAACACAACAACAACAACACAACCAACATGAAACAGTCCCAAAAGGTCAGAGGTTATCCCACCCAGGTCATGCTGTACAACACGACTACCTGTGTTAGACCCACCGTTCAGTGGACAAACGAGAAACATTTGGTCGCAGTACCGTGGACGAAGAAATGTTGTGAAGTGAAACCCATAAAGAAAAAGATATCTTATGTAAAATAAAGATCTCAAAAGAGTCAAAGTCCTCAAAGTCTCTTTTGATATCAATGAATTGAAGAAAACAGAGAGATTTAAAAACAAAAATGGTATTATTACTCACCCTCCTCAACAACCTCTAGAGGCATGAATAAAAAACAAGATTACATAACATTAGCATAATAACCCACAAACTCTCTACAGCGTTGCTATCTATATCCCCTATAAAGGAGTGAGAAATAATTTTCAATAAAGAAAGAGAGGTGCCGAAGATAACGGGTGCCGCTACACATTGCTGATGGAGGACGTCATTTTCTCGATATTTAAGTGCTATATAAATCCCATCAATCGACCATCTATATACACCACAAGTCTCAGAATCAATCAATCAACCATCTATATACACCACAAGTCTCAGAATCAATCAATCAACCATCTATATACACCACAAGTCTCAGAATCAATCAATCAACCATCTATATACACCACAAGTCTCAGAATCAATCAATCAACCATCTATATACACCACAAGTCTCAGAATCAATCAATCAACCATCTATATACACCACAAGTCTCAGAATCAATCAATCAACCATCTATATACACCACAAGTCTCAGAATCAATCTGTGTTTGGTGATTTGGTGGTACAGTCTACAGTTCCACTGGGAGCAAGTGAATTCCCAAGTTGCTCCATGACGCCCCCAAACCCCTCAGCCCCCCAGAGTTCAAACCCCCAGTCCTCTACGCCCCCAAGCCTACCAGCTGGTGAACTAGATCCCACTGACACTGTAGCTGGGTGGTTGTATAATAACTCTGGACGAAAAAGGAAACAGAGGATTGATCAAAATAAAAAAAAGGGGGAAGAAGGGAAGAGTATCCTGCTTCATCCCAGCTGTTGTTGAGAGGAGATACGGAGAGAGAGAGAGAGAGAGAGATGGTAGAGAGAGAAAGAGAGAGAGAGTAGGGAAGAGAGAGAGAGAGAGAGAGTAGGGAAGAGAGAGAGAGAGAGGGGGTAGAGAGAGAGAGAGAGGGTAGAGAGAGAAAGAGAGAGAGAGAGTGGGAAAGAGAGAGAGAGAGAGAGAGAGGGGTAGAGAGAGAGAGAGAGGGGTAGAGAGAGAGAGAGAGGGGTAGAGGGGTAGAGCTGGGAAAGGGGCGGAGCGGCCCGTATTTCAGCAGCCTGTCATGCCGACACATCAGCACTGTGAACTGTGGCCTTTGTGTTGGCGGCGCGACAACGGGCAACGCCCCCCCCCCCCCACTCTAATACCGCTCTATCTGAGCATCTGCAGGGAGTGTTCAAATTATCAGAGTAATAGCTGGGGACATTGTATTCCGTTTGCTTGCTGCCCATTTGATCAAACCGATTTTATGTTTATAGGAGGGAAGAAAATATTAAACACACGGGGAAAAAAAGGAAAAGCAAGATAGAGAAAATGGACAAGGAGAAAAGAGAAACGACCAAAACAATGTATCTAGTGTTCCACCAAGAGCAAGGTGTACACTATAGAATATATCCCAGTGAATCGATCCCACTGTAGAATATATCCCAGTGAATAGATCCCACTGTAGAATATATCCCAGTGAATAGATCCCACTGTAGAATAGATCCCAGTGAATAGATCCCACTGTAGAATAGATCCCAGTGAATAGATCCCACTGTAGAATAGATCCCAGTGAATAGATCCCACTGTAGAATAGATCCCAGTGAATAGATCCCACTGTAGAATAGATCCCAGTGAATAGATCCCAGTGTTGGTTTCCAAATTCCAAATAGCTTTGTTCTACACCTTTGTATGTTAATTCCAGAATCATTGTGTGAAGCTTCCGGAATCATTGTGTGAAGCTTCCAGAATCACTGTGTGAAGCTTCTGGAATCACTGTGTGAAGCTTCTGGAATCATTGTGTGAAGCTTCTGGAATCACTGTGTGAAGCTTCTGGAATCATTGTGTGAAGCTCCTGGAATCATTGTGTGAAGCTTCTGGAATCATTGTGTGACGCTTCTGGAATCATTGTGTGAAGTTTCTGGAATCATTGTATGAAGCTTCTGGAATCATTGTGTGAAGCTTCTGGAATCATTGTGTGAAGCTTCTGGAATCATTGTGTGAAGCTTCTGGAATCATTGTGTGAAGCTTCTGGAATCAATGCTGATTCAACAACATTTCCTCTTTTATTTCTGAGACTGAAATGAGACTGTTAGAAACAACACAGAGAGGAAAGAGAACCACACATTCAAAAAAACACCACAGTGAGGGAGCATCGTTCCAACACATCGGTTTCCTGTTAATTCTCTAAAGTCTTCAAATGATGCTTCATCAAAAAAAGTTATCACAAATTATATATTTGACATAATACATAATCTCGGAAACCCATAACTATAATATTTTGTAACTGGGTCAGCTACACAGCTGTTAATGTTACGTACATCTGTCCATGAGAGATAATAACATACCCTGTGTAGTTAATATCTTAAGGTTTAGATGTAAGGGTTTTTTCCCCCTATCGTTAAGCACTAAATGGGTTAGCTAAAATACTAGCTGTTTAGAGAAAGTGCTAACTAGTTAGCTAGTTAGCACTTTCCCTTGAAAATGTGTTCACACAGACACATAGTTTGTCCCTGAGGGGCACCAAGCCAAGCATTCCAGTCCCGTGAATCGTGTGCACAAGGTGAAGGAAGGCACCAATGGGATGTCTATTTCAAGATTGTCATAAATCATTGATGTTCAGGGGCATAGTTTAAGGGTAGCCTAGTGGTTAGAGCGTTGGACTAGTAACCGGAAGGTTGCGAGTTCAAACCCCCGAGCTGACAAGGTACAACAAATCTGTCGTTCTGCCCCTGAAGCAGTTAACCCACTGTTCCCAGGCCGTCATTGAAAATAAGAATTTGTTCTTAACTGACTTGCCTGGTTAAATAAAGGTAAAATAAAAAATAAAAAAAAATCTCTGTGTTTGTCTGTGACAGGTTCATAACGTTCATTGATGTTCAGGGGCATAGTTTAACTTGTCTGTGACAGGTTCATAACGTTCATTGATGTTCAGGGGCATAGTTTAACATCTCTGTGTTTGTCTGTGACAGGTTCATCATGTTCATTGATGTCCAGGGGCATAGTTTAACATCTCTGTGTTTGTCTGTGACAGGTTCATCACGTTCATTGATGTTCAGGGGCATAGTTTAACATCTCTGTGTTTGTCTGTGACAGGTTCATAACGTTCATTGTTCTATGAGTCCGTGGGGTTTTCAGTCAAATGCATATTTACCTAATAATATTTGTTTTTAAAATGTAATTCTCTGGCTATGTACAATATTCTCAATTCTCAATTATATTCTCAATTCTCACTATGGGCATACTTCTGAATCTTCCTTATGTGTCTGATGAACCTACAAATCTATTGAAAAACATAGTCATAAATTACTTTAGTGTAGTATGACGACAATCCCAAAATAGGCAACACTTTGAAGGGAAAGTGGCCAAAGTGAGATATTTCTTTCTTTAATAGTTAGGGGTCAGTAGAGGTGAGCCTTCATGCCAACGGAAGGAAGTAACAAACAAACATACCCACTGTTCATGGTCCGCTTTCTAGCAGCGTTCAACAAAGATACAGACGAAATAACAATATTACATGGAGTTACGGAAGTCAACTATTTAAAATGATACCTAAAAGAGCATGAGTCTCCATTAAAATGTGTCATAAAATGGGTGAATTAACCAAAAAAATAATAATGTCATGCGTGTTTTTTAGTCCAGGGCCAGGTTGAAATACTCATCTCTGATACTGAAGTGCCTGGCGTTCTGTGGTTATCACCACAACAAAACAGAAATTCACTTCACCGCAGTAATGGATGCAAACTTGCACCCCAGAAGCAGTGAAGCAAGGGCAGCTAAGCTAAGCTAAGCTAGCTACAAGCAAATCAATTCTAATTGTGTTCAGTTGTCGATCCAATAGCGCTCATACCTTAGCTGACATCTCTTCATAAAGGTGGCACACCATGAAGTGTTTCATTGCAGTAGGGGACACTATTATCATAAGTATTTAAGTATCTATCTCCCTATGCATGATTACTGATCACTGCTCATCACTAAGAATGGCAGTGGTACTATAGCTGAAGGAGGGAGGGAGGGAGGCAGAGAGGGAGGGAGGGAGGGAGGGAGGGAGGAAGGAAGGAAGGAAGGAAGGAAGGAAGGAAGGAAGGAAGGAAGGAAGGAAGGAAGGAAGGAAGGAAGGAAGGAAGGAAGGAAGGAAGGAAGGAAGGGTACATTCTATTTGTAAATCAAGTGGGCAGAACAGAGAAAGGAAAGAGGGGAGAGAAGACTGTCTGGGTGTACTTAAAGCAAGGCAATAGCAGGCTATTTCTCTGTGGCTGGGTCTGTGTCTGACATGGAGTGGGCACTGTCACACAGCTAGAGAGGACACTACCATAGAAGCAATATCTTCAAGACTTATCTTGTGGTCAAACAAGGAGAAAATATACATTTTATTATTATCCTCTCATGTTGATCTCTTATTCAATACATTATTTATTTGATAAATCTTATTGATATTTTATTGAATACATTATTTATTTAATTAAACTTATTGGCATATATTATTTAACCAGAATCCCGATGAGTCATGAATTGTCAATGTATTATTGTCCATACCTTACAACAACATGATTTGTTTGACATTATGGTCTTTACACTGAGACACAGTGGTATAAAACACTGTAAAATACTCTACAAAATTCAACTACGTACAAAGCTTTCAAATACTCTAAGAACTGTGAAAGTGTATCACCTATGTCTTTGACCATGGTCTGAGGTGTACCGATGATACCATGATAATGTATACAGGTAATGCAGGTATATGAGTAGGTTATAAAGTGATTATGTATACAGGTAATGCAGGTATAATGTGTAGGTTATAAAGTGATTATGTACAGGTAATGCAGGTATAATGAGTAGGTTATAAAGTGATTATGTATACAGGTAATGCAGGTATATGAGTAGGTTATCAAGTGATTATGTATACAGGTAATGCAGGTATAATGAGTAGGTTATAAAGTGATTATGTATACAGGTAATGCAGGTATAATGTGTAGGTTATAAAGTGATTATGTACAGGTAATGCAGGTATAATGAGTAGGTTATAAAGTGATTATGTATACAGGTAATGCAGGTATATGAGTAGGTTATAAAGTGATTATGTATACAGGTAATGCAGGTATATGAGTAGGTTATCAAGTGATTATGTATACAGGTAATGCAGGTATAATGAGTAGGTTATAAAGTGATTATGTATACAGGTAATGCAGGTATAATGTGTAGGTTATAAAGTGATTATGTATACAGGTAATGCAGGTATAATGAGTAGGTTATCAAGTGATTATGTATACAGGTAATGCAGGTATAATGAGTAGGTTATAAAGTGATTATGTATACAGGTAATGCAGGTATAATGTGTAGGTTATAAAGTGATTATGTATACAGGTAATGCAGGTATAATGAGTAGGTTATAAAGTGATTATGTATACAGGTAATGCAGGTATAATGTGTAGGTTATAAAGTGATTATGTACAGGTAATGCAGGTATAATGAGTAGGTTATAAAGTGATTATGTACAGGTAATGCAGGTATAATGAGTAGGTTATAAAGTGATTATGTATACAGGTAATGCAGGTATAATGTGTAGGTTATAAAGTGATTATGTACAGGTAATGCAGGTATAATGAGTAGGTTATAAAGTGATTATGTATACAGGTAATGCAGGTATATGAGTAGGTTATCAAGTGATTATGTATACAGGTAATGCAGGTATAATGAGTAGGTTATAAAGTGATTATGTATACAGGTAATGCAGGTATAATGTGTAGGTTATAAAGTGATTATGTATACAGGTAATGCAGGTATAATGTGTAGGTTATAAAGTGATTATGTACAGGTAATGCAGGTATAATGAGTAGGTTATAAAGTGATTATGTATACAGGTAATGCAGCGATACTCACCCCCTCATTGTTAGGCACTGTATGAGCCAACATCTCCTGCAGGGCCCGGACAGACAGGGACTGCTCCAGGATGAAACAGCAGATACAAAGGTCAGGAGGAACATACTGCAGGATGGACAGAGGGAGGGAGGGGGGGAGAGAGGGCAGGAGGGAGTGAGGGAGGGGGGGGAGAGATAGAGAGGGAGGGAGGGGGGAGAGAGGGGGGCAGGGAGGGAGAGAGGGGGAGGGAGGGAGGGAGGGAGGGAGGGACGGAGGGAGGGAGGGAGAGAGAGAGAGAGAGAGAGAGAGAGAGAGAGAGAGAGAGAGAGAGAGAGAGAGAGAGAGAGAGAGAGGTTGGGGGGAGAGATTAGCCTGATTGTCTCTGCAT
Organism: Oncorhynchus mykiss; assembly: GCF_057628025.1. Taxonomy (NCBI): domain Eukaryota; kingdom Metazoa; phylum Chordata; class Actinopteri; order Salmoniformes; family Salmonidae; genus Oncorhynchus; species Oncorhynchus mykiss. The sequence goes on along the minus strand of NC_143025.1, from coordinate 87,232,918 downwards.
TTAACAACACTACATCATTGCAGGACATATACCAAGTATATTAAATACCATCAATGCAGAGAGAAATATAAATAGCAGTAAACATACAATTAGATATGAGAACTGATGACTTGCAGTAGGTCTCAATTACAAGAGTCTTAAAATGAAGGATGAAATTTGATCATGATATAAATACATCTCCATGAATGTACTGACACACTGCTTTTTCCACTGGTAACCACCCTCAATGTTGGACAAACAAAGTTCTACAACAGCAGATGCTTGGAAGGGGAGAACAACACAATATAATGAATCTGATTGAAGTAATGAGTTTTATAACTGCGTTTATAAATAATTTTCTGTCTGTTTCTTTCTGTTTCTTCTGCTTGTCTGTGTTTATGTTGAATGATTTGCCTGAGAGAAGAGAACAGATGAGACAAGAGGAGAGGAGAGAAAACAGGAGAGAAGAGAAGGGAGAAGAGGAGAGTAGAGGAGAAGAGATGAGACAAGAGGAGAGGAGAGGAGAGGAGAGGAGAGGAGAGGAGAGGAGAGGAGAGGAGAGGAGAGGAGAGGAGAGGAGAGAAAACAGGAGAGAAGAGAAGGGAAGAGAGGAGAGGAGAGGCGGAGGCAGAGGAGAGGAGAGGAGAGGAGAGGAGAGGAGAGGGGAGGGGAGGTGAGGCAGAGAAAGAGGAGAGGAGAGGGGGAGAGAAGGGAGAGGAGAGGAGGACAGGGAAAGGAGAGAGTCTAATTTGGAGCATCTGTAAAGGTGAGAGCTCTGAGCGTGTCTAGCTCTAGCTAGGTCCTAATTAAATACATTAATGAGTTCCTCAGCCATCCTCGACATCCCTTACTGTCCACTGATCCTCCTCTCTCGTTATTACCCTGTCCACCTCCTGTTTATTTTATTTAACCTTTATGTGGTTGCTGTGGAATCACACAGGTGTTGCAACACATTGTTGGTGGATGAGGTGAATTGCCCCTTACAGTGTAATCTCTAGTGCATTGAACATCTTGAAAACCCCTATTTCAATTCAACCTGTTATCATACATGATAATTTAGCCAGATAAGTCATTGAGATGAGATCCTACTCTCTTGAATGATTTAACAGAAAGACAAACCAATCAAAGCCTTTAACAAGGGTATCTATGTAACTGTCCTCCAGTGCATGTACGTGTCCCACTTCCCATTGGTATTTCCCAGGCATCCGCCCACCTTCACAACACTTCAGTTAGTGTCCGTGTGTGTATGTTGTGTGTGTTGTGTTGTGTGTGTTGTGTTGTGTGTGTTGTGTTGTGTGTGTGTTGTGTTGTGTGTGTGTATGTTCTGTGTGTGTATGTGTATGTTGTGTGTGTTGTGTTGTGTGTGTGTATGTTGTGTGTGTGTATGTGTATGTTGTGTGTGTGTATGTGTTGTTCTGTGTGTTGTTTTGTGTGTGTGTATGTTGTGTGTGTGTGTGTATGTTGTGTGTGTTGTGTTGTGTGTGTGTCTGTTGTGTGTGTGTGTGTTTGTGTATGTTGTGTTTGTGTGTGTGTATGTTGTGTGTGTGTGTGTGTGTTGTGTGTGTGTGTTGTGTTTGTTGTGTGTGTGTGGTGTGTGTGTGTTGTGTTTGTTTTGTGTATGTTGTGTGTGTTGTGTATATGTTTTATGTGTGTGTGCGTGTGTGTGTGTGTGTGTGTGTGTGTGTGTGTGTGTGTGTGTGTGTGTGTGTGTGTGTGTGTGTGTGTGTGTGTGTGTGTGTGTGTGTGTGTGTGTGTGTGTGTGTACTCTGCTCTCCTCTGGCATGTGTTTTGTACCCCAGGAACGGCCCCTTCCATTAAACGGTTTAAAGGGGAAATCTGCTATTCAAACAACAATGTGGTCAACCTGCCACTGTTTTGGTAAACAGCTGCGGGACGGGGCTGAGGAAATGTAACCACTCTCAAATTCATAGACGGAGATATGGATACAAAGAATGACCATCCATGAGACCACAATTATAGTTTTAAACATGTTTTGAGGCTATACCGTGTTTTAGAGGTGGAGGAGAGGGGAAGAGAGGGGGAGGAGGGGGAGAGGAGAGGGGAAGAGAGGGGGAGGAAAGAAAAAGAAGAGGGGAAGAGAGGAGAGGGAGAGGAAAGGAGAAGGGGAGGAAAGGAGAGTGAGAGGAGAGAAACAGAGATGGGAGGGGAGGGAGAGGAGAGGAGAGGGGAGTGAGAGAAGAGGAGAGAGCGAGGAGAGGAGTTTGAGAGGAGAGAAGAGGAGAGGAGAGGAAAGGAGAAGGGGAGGAGAGGAGAGTGAGGAGAGAAAAGGAGATGGGAGGAGAGGGAGAGGAGAGGAGAGGGGAGGAAGATAAGAGGAGAGAGCGAGAAGAGGAGAGGAGAGAAAAGGAGACGGTGAGGAGAGGAGATGGAGAGGAGGGAAGAGGAGAGTGGGAGGAGAGGAGTAGGGGAGGAGAGAAGAGGGGGAGGAGAGGCAAAGAGAGGAGAGGAGTAGGGGAGGAGAGGAGAGAAGAGGGGGAGGAGAGGCAAAGAGAGGAGAGGGAAAGGAAAGGAAAGGGGGAGAAGAGGAGAGGAGAGGGGGAAGAAGAGGAGAGGAGAGGGGGGAGAGGGAGAGAAGAGGAGAGGAGAGGGGGAGAAGAGGAGAGGAAAGGGGGAGAAGCGGAGAGGAGAGGAGAGGAAAGGAAAGGAAAGGGGAGAAGAGGAGAGGAGAGGGGGGGAGAGGGAGAGAAGAGGAGAGGAGAGGAAAGGGGGAGAAGAGGAGCGGAGGAGAAGAGGAGGGGAGAGGGGAGGAGAGAGGTAGAAAAGGAGAGGGGGAGGAGAGGAGAGGGGGGGAGAGAGGGAGAAGAGGAGAGGGGGAGGAGAGGAGAGGAGAGGGGGAGGAGAGGGGGAGAAGAGGAGAGGGGGAGAAGAGGAGAGGGGGAGGGGAGGAGAGGGAGAGAAGAGGAGAGGGGGAGGAGAGGAGAGGAGAGGGGGAGAAGAGGAGAGGAAATGGGGAGAGGAGAGAGGGAGGAGATAGGGAGAAGAGAGGGAGAAGAGGAGAGAGGGAGAAGAGGAGAGGAAAGGGGGAGAAGAGGAGAGGAGAGAGGGAGGAGACGAGAGGGGGAGAAGAGGAGAGGAAAGGGGGAGAAGATGAGAGGAAAGGGGGAGAAGAGGAGAGGAGAGGGGGAGGAGAGGAGAGGAAATGGGGAGAGGAGGAGAGGAAATGGGGAGAAGAGGAGAGGAGAGAGGGAGGAGAGGAGAGAGGTGACAATGAGGATGTTACAAATATGAATCCAGTGGGACCAGTGGAGTGTGTGTGGTTGTGTGTCTGTGTGTGTGTGTTTGTGTGTTTGTGTGTCTGTGTGTCTGTGTGTCTGTGTGTCTGTGTGTTTGTGTGTGTGTCTGTGTGTGTGTGTGTGTGTTTGTGTGTGGTTGTGTGTGTGTGTCTGTGTCTGTGTGTCTGTGTGTGTGTGTGTGTGTGTGTTTGTGTGTGGTTGTGTCTGTGTGTCTGTGTCTGTGTGTGTGTTTAGAAGCTAAGGAGAGAGCTTCATCAGCGCCTGTCTGCTCTCCCTTTCTATATTTACTACCAACAAGAGAGAAACAGACGTGTAAGGAACTGACGGCAGAGAACGCAGGAGAGAAATAACTGTGTTTCCAACGACACAGTTTAATAACAAAACCCACCGGAAAACAGAATAATGAAATAAATGGGTCCATTACCCAACACATGTAACAGTACAAATTTAGACCGTCCCCTCGCCCATACCCGGGCGCGAACTAGGGACCTTCTGCACACATCAACAGTCACCCTCGAAGCATCGTTACCCATCGCTCCACAAAAGCCGCGGCCCTTGCAGAGCAAGGGGAACTACTACTTCAAGGTCTCAGAGCAAGTGACGTCACTGATTGAAACGCTATTTAGCACCCACGCTAACTAAGCTAGCCGTTTCACATCTGTTACACTCACCCCCCTTTTGACCTTCCTCCTTTTTCCGCAGCAACCAGTAATCTGGGTCAACAGCATCAATGTAACAGTACAAGTTTTAAACCGTCCCCTCGCCCATACCCGGGCGCGAACTAGGGACCTTCTGCACACATCAACAGTCACCCTCGAAGCACCATTGCTCCACAAAAGCCGCGGCCCTTGCAGAGCAAGGGGAACTACTACTTCAAGGTCTCAGAGCAAGTGACGTCACTGATTGAAACGCTATTTAGCGCCCACGCTAACTAAGCTAGCCGTTTCACATCTGTTACACACACACCAGGACAGACGTGCACAAGCACTTACAATAAACAATCACCCACAAGGACATGAGGGGGAACAGAGGGTTACATACACAACATGTAATTGATGGGATTGGAACCAGGTGTGATGGAAGACAAGACAAAACCAATGGAAAATGAAAAGCGGATCAGAAGAAGGTCGGTGACGTCGACCGCCGAACGTCGCCCAAACAAGGAGAGGGACCGACTTCGGCGGATGTCGTGACAAGACATAAAACACAACTACAGAAAAACAGGAAGGAAAAAGAGTGAAGGTTAAAAATGAACAGAAGACACAGGCGTTCAGGTGAACCCCAAAACTACCCCTACGCCAATGGAGGCTGCTCAGGGGAGGAAGGAGAGGGCCATCCTCCTCAGTGAATTGTATACAAATGTAAATAGTGAAATATTTAAAAAGTTATCCTGTTTAAATAAAACTATGGGTACATTGACATCAATACAAAACCTAGGAGGCTCACGGTTCTCATCCCCTTCCATAGACTTACACAGTAATAATGACAACTTCCGGAGGACGTCCTACAACCTATCAGAGCTCTTGAAGGATGAACTGACATGCTGTCCACCCAATCAAAAGATCAGAGAATGAATCTAGTACTGAAAGCATAAGCTTCAGCTAGCTAGCACCACAGTGCAAAAAATGTGGTGAGTAGTTAACTCAAAGAGAGAGAAAGACAATAGTTAGACAAAAGACAAATTAATTTATTCTAAAAAGAAGGAGAAACGAATGCAGCTTGATAGTTAATCCATCTGAAACACCTGTCTCAAACAGAGAGAGATGATTTTGCAGTAACTAAACACTGACACACTGATACACTGATAGACAAGGACAGTCCCACTAAACACTGATACACTGATAGACAAGGACATTCACACTAAACACTGATACACGGATAGACAAGGACAGTCACACTAAACACTGATACACTGATAGACATGGACATTCACACTAAACACTGATACACTGATAGACAAGGACAGTCACACTAAACACTGATACACTGATAGACAAGGACAGTCACACAAAACACTGATACACTGATAGACAAGGACAGTCACACAAAACACTGATACACTGATAGACAAGGACAGTCACACAAAACACTGATACACTGATAGACAAGGACATTCACACTAAACACTGATAGACAAGGACAGTCACACTAAACACTGATACACTGACAGACAAGGACAGTCACACTAAACACTGATAGACAAGGACAGTCACACAAAACACTGATACACTGATAGACAAGGACAGTCACACTAAACACTGATACACTGATAGACAAGGACAGTCACACTAAACACTGATACACTGATACACAAGGACAGTCACACAAAACACTGATACACAAGGACAGTTACACAAAACACTGATACACTGATAGACAAGGACAGTCACACAAAACACTGATACACTGATAGACAAGGACAGTCACACAAAACACTGATACACTGATAGACAAGGACAGTCACACTAAACACTGATACACTGATAGACAAGGACAGTCACACTAAACACTGATACACTGATAGACAAGGACAGTCACACTAAACACTGATACACTGATAGACAAGGACAGTCCCACTAAACACTGATACACTGATAGACAAGGACATTCACACTAAACACTGATACACGGATAGACAAGGACAGTCACACTAAACACTGATACACTGATAGACATGGACATTCACACTAAACACTGATACACTGATAGACAAGGACAGTCACACTAAACACTGATACACTGATAGACAAGGACAGTCACACAAAACACTGATACACTGATAGACAAGGACAGTCACACAAAACACTGATACACTGATAGACAAGGACAGTCACACAAAACACTGATACACTGATAGACAAGGACATTCACACTAAACACTGATAGACAAGGACAGTCACACTAAACACTGATACACTGACAGACAAGGACAGTCACACTAAACACTGATAGACAAGGACAGTCACACAAAACACTGATACACTGATAGACAAGGACAGTCACACTAAACACTGATACACTGATAGACAAGGACAGTCACACTAAACACTGATACACTGATACACAAGGACAGTCACACAAAACACTGATACACAAGGACAGTTACACAAAACACTGATACACTGATAGACAAGGACAGTCACACAAAACACTGATACACTGATAGACAAGGACAGTCACACAAAACACTGATACACTGATAGACAAGGACAGTCACACTAAACACTGATACACTGATAGACAAGGACAGTCACACTAAACACTGATACACTGATAGACAAGGACAGTCACACTAAACACTGATAAACAAGGACAGTCACACTAAACACTGATACAATGATAGACAAGGACAGTCACACTAAACACTGATACACTGATAGACAAGGACAGTCACACTAAACACTGATACACTGATAGACAAGGACAGTCACTCTAAACACTGATACACTGATAGACAAGGACAGTCACACAAAACACTGATACACTGATAGACAAGGACAGTCACACTAAACACTGATACACTGATACACTGATAGACAAGGACAGTCACACTAAACACTGATAGACAAGGACAGTCACACTAAACACTGATGCACTGATAGACAAGGACAGTCACACAAAACACTGATACACTGATAGACAAGGACAGTCACACTATACACTGATAGACAAGGACAGTCACACAAAACACTGATACACTGATAGACAAGGACAGTCACACTAAACACTGATACACTGATAGACAAGGACAGACACACAAAACTCTGATACACTGATAGACAAGGACAGGCACACTAAACACTGATACACAAGGACAGTCACACTAAACATTGATACACTGATAGACAAGGACAGTCACACTAAACACTGATACACAAGGACAGTCACACTAAACACTGATAGACAAGGACAGTCACACTAAACACTGATACACTGATAGACAAGGACAGTCACACTACACACTGATACACTTATAGACAAAGACAGTCACACTAAACACTGATGCACTGATAGACAAGGACAGTCACACTAAACACTGATAGACAAGGACAGTCACACTAAACACTGATAGACAAGGACAGTCACACTAAACACTGATACACTGATACACTGATAGACAAGCACAGTCACACTACACACTGATAGACAAGGACAGTCACACTAAACACTGATACACTGATACACTGATACACTGATAGACAAGGACAGTCACACTAAACACTGATACACAAGGACAGTCACACTAAACACTGATACAAAAGGACAGTCACACTAAACACTGATACACTGATAGACAAGGACAGTCACACTAAACACTGATAGACAAGGACAGTCACACTAAACACTGATACACTGATACACTGATAGACAAGGACAGTCACACTAAACACTGATACACTGATACACTGATAGACAAGGACAGTCACACTAAACACTGATAGACAAGGACAGTCACACTAAACACTGATACACTGATACACTGATAGACAAGGACAGTCACACTAAACACTGATAGACAAGGACAGTCACACTAAACACTGATACACTGATACACTGATAGACAAGGACAGTCACACTAAACACTGATACAATGATAGACAAGGACAGTCACACTAAACACTGATACACTGATAGACAAGGACAGTCACACTAAACACTGATACACTGATACACAAGGACAGTCACACAAAACACTGATACACTGATAGACAAGGACAGTCACACAAAACACTGATACACTGATAGACAAGGACAGTCACACTAAACACTGATACACAAGGACAGTCACACTAAACACTGATACAAAAGGACAGTCACACTAAACACTGATACACTGATACACTGATAGACAAGGACAGTCACACTAAACACTGATAGACAAGGACAGTCACACTAAACACTGATAGACAAGGACAGTCACACTAAACACTGATAGACAAGGACAGTCACACTAAACACTGATACACTGATACACTGATAGACAAGGACAGTCACACTAAACACTGATAGACAAGGACAGTCACACTAAACACTGATACACTGATACACTGATAGACAAGGACAGTCACACTAAACACTGATACACTGATAGACAAGAACAGTCACACTAAACACTGATACACAAAGGACAGTCACACTAAACACTGATACACAAGGACAGTCACACTGATACACTGAAACACTGATACACTGATAGACAAGGACAGTCACACTAAACACTGATACACTGATAGACAAGGACAGTCACACTAAACACTAAACACTGATAGACAAGGACAGTCACACACATTTAAAATACAAGCATATAGAAACCATACAACAAAAATAATATGTCTGTCAGAGTGTGTGTGTGTGTGTCCTCACAGTCCCCACTGTGACAAAAATATGACAGAAATGTCATGTGACCTTATCCAACGGTACCTGGAACACATTATACTGAATTTCTCCTAATGTCATGTGACCTTATCCAACGGTAGCTGGAACACACTATACTGAATTTCTCCTAACGTCATGTGACCTTATCCAACAGTACCTGGAACACACTATACTGAATTTCTCCTAACGTCATGTGACCTTATCCAACAGTACCTGGAACACACTATACTGAATTTCTCCTAATGTCATGTGACCTTATCCAACGGTAGCTGGAACACATTATACTGAATTTCTCCTAATGTCATGTGACCTTATCCAACAGTACCTGGAACACACTATACTGAATTTCTCCTAATGTCATGTGACCTTATCCAACAGTACCTGGAACACACTATACTGAATTTCTCCTAACGTCATGTGACCTTATCCAACAGTACCTGGAACACACTATACTGAATTTCTCCTAATGTCATGTGACCTTATCCAACAGTACCTGGAACACACTATCCTGAATTTCTCCTAACGTCATGTGACCTTATCCAACAGTACCTGGAACACACTATACTGAATTTCTCCTAATGTCATGTGACCTTATCCAACGGTAGCTGGAACACATTATACTGAATTTCTCCTAATGTCATGTGACCTTATCCAACAGTACCTGGAACACACTATACTGAATTTCTCCTAATGTCATGTGACCTTATCCAATGGTAGCTGGAACACATTATACTGAATTTCTCCTAATGTCATGTGACCTTATCCAACGGTAGCTGGAACACATTATACTGAATTTCTCCTAATGTCATGTGACCTTATCCAACGGTAGCTGGAACACATTATACTGAATTTCTCCTAATGTCATGTGACCTTATCCAACGGTAGCTGGAACACATTATACTGAATTTCTCCTAATGTCATGTGACCTTATCCAACGGTAGCTGGAACACATTATACTGAATTTCTCCTAATGTCATGTGACCTTATCCAACGGTAGCTGGAACACATTATACTGAATTTCTCCTAACGTCATGTGACCTTATCCAACGGTACCTGGAACACACTATACTGAATTTCTCCTAACGTCATGTGACCTTATCCAACGGTAGCTGGAATACTTTAAACTGGATTTCTCCTCTATTTTATTTCATGAATAATTCAAATTAAAGTACCAATTATCCTACTGGCTCAAAGTGTGGCTCAGGGTACCGTTGGTCTCTGTCCAGGGAGCTGAGCTCGGCCATGGTGGTCACACTATTATAATACCATGAAGTCTCATAAATTGAGAACTGTGGTCTGCTTACTGTAGTTTAAGCAACACTAAAGGGTAACATTGTACAACCCGATCCGGTCCTTCTCGATATGCTGTATACTGTGTCGTGTTACTACATCCCGTTTCAAATGAAATACTACATATTCCTGTTCTAACAGAGGACCTTTAACTACTGATCAAAGGTCAGCTCTGTGTTTCCACACCTTGATGGTCAGGGTTAGAATTTGGGAAAGGTAAAATGATCGTAGATGTGAATAAGGCCATCTTCTTTTATTATTGGTATACTGCAGTGTTACCCTGTTCCTGGGGAGATACCCTCCTGTAGATTTAACTCCAACCCTGTTCCTGAAGAGATACCATCCTGTAGGTTTAACTCCAACCCTGTTCCTGGAGAGATACCCTCTACGTTTTAACTCCAACCCTGTTCCTGGAGAGATACCCTCCTGTAGATTTAACTCCAACCCTGTTCCTGAAGAGATACCCTCCTGTAGGTTTAACTCCAACCCTGTTCCTGGAGAGATACCCTCTATGTTTTAACTCCAACCCTGTTCCTGGAGAGATGCCCTCTACGTTTTAACTCCAACCCTGTTCCTGGAGAGATACCCTCCTGTAGGTTTTCACTCCAACCCTGTTCCTGGAGAGCCACCCTCCTGTAGGTTTTCACTCCAACCCTGTTCCTGGAGAGATACCCTCCTGTAGGTTTTCACTCCAACCCTGTTCCTGGGGAGACACCCTCCTGTATAGGTTTTAACTCCAACCCTGTTCCCGGGGAGATACCCTCCTGAAGGTTTAACTCCAACCCTGTTCCTGGAGAGATACCCTCCTGTAGGTTTTAACTCCAACCCTGTTCCTGGAGAGATACCCTCCTGTAGGTTTTCACTCCAACCCTGTTCCTGGAGAGCCACCCTCCTGTAGGTTTTCACTCCAACCCTGTTCCTGGAGAGATACCCTCCTGTAGGTTTTCACTCCAACCCTGTTCCTGGGGAGACACCCTCCTGTATAGGTTTTAACTCCAACCCTGTTCCTGGGGAGACACCCTCCTGTATAGGTTTTAACTCCAACCCTGTTCCCGGGGAGATACCCTCCTGTAGGTTTTAACTCCAACCCTGTTCCTGGAGAGAAACCCCCCTGTAGGTTTTAACTCCAACCCTGTTCCTGGAGAGACACCATCCTGTAGGTTTTCACTCAAACCCTGTTCCTGGGGAGAAACCCTCCTGTAGGTTTTAACTCCAACACTGTTCCTGGGGAGATACCCTCCTGTAGGTTTTAAGTCCAACCCTGTTCCTGGGTAGACACCCTCCTGTAGGTTTTCACTCCAACCCTGTTCCTGGAGAGATACCCTCCTGTAGGTTTTAAGTCCAACCCTGTTCCTTGAGAGATACCCTCCCGTAGGTTTTAACTCCAACCCTGTTCCTGGAGAGAAACCCTCCTGTAGGTATTAACTCCAACCCTGTTCCTGTAGAGATACCCTCCTGTAGGTTTGAACTCCAACCCTGTTCCGGTGGAGATACCCTCCTGTAGGTTTTAACTCCAACCCTGTTCCTGGAGAGATACCCTCCTGTAGGTTTTAACTTCAACCCTGTTCCTGGAGAGATACACTCCTGTAGGTTTTAACTCCAACCCTGTTCCTAGGGAGATACCCTCCTGTAGTTTTTCACTCCAGCCCTGTTCCTGGGGAGATACCCTCCTGTAGGTTTTCACTTCAACCCTGTTCCTGGAGAGATACCATCCTGTAGGTTTAACTCCAGCCCTGTTCCTGGGGAGAAACCCTCCTGTAGGTTTAACTCCAGCCCTGTTCCTGGGGAGAAACCCTCCTGTAGGTTTTCACTCCAGCCCTGTTCCTGGGGAGAAACCCTCCTGTAGGTTTTAACTCCAACCCTGTTCCTGGAGAGATACCCTCCTGTTTTCACTCCCTACCCCTTTGTGATTATTCCAGAGGTAAGGGAGGATCGGGAATTATAGAATACCGTACGTGGAGAGGAGCTACTTCCTGGATGTACAAGTGAAGAAAATGGTGTTGTACGAAATATAAAATATATTATATGAGCTCAACAAGGATAGAAGGATAGATTGGTGCCAGACCGTGAATTTCCTTTTATTAAAGAGAGCATTCTGGGATAACTATTCTTTTAAAGGTGTGATGAACAACAGCTTCCCTGACAGAGACCCAGACACCTGGGACAAAGCATATTTACCAAGCTGTCTCCTGCCAGGAAAGATGGAAACAGGTGTGTGAAACAAAATAATAGGACTCAACACACACACACACACACACGCACATGCACGCGCACACACGCACACACACAGACACGCACGCACGCACACACGCACACACGCACACACACATACATACATACACACATACACACACACACACACACACACACACACACACACACACACACACATACATACATACATACATACATACACACACACACACACACTTCCCCTTGTCTCTGTTCTGTGTTAACGTGTCTTGATCAATGGAGACGGGAGAAGTGCTGACAGTGTGTGGACAGCTCAGGCAACATCTCTTCATCTAACCCATTCCCATGATCTGAAGGGAGAACAGTGTGATATAGGACACCCAGGGAGGGCAGACATGAAGGGAGAACAGTGTGATATAGGACACCCAGGGAGGGCAGACATGAAGGGAGAACAGTGTGATATAGGACACCCAGGGAGGGCAGACAGATGAAGGGAGAAGAGTGTGATATAGGACACCCAGGGAGGGCAGACAGATTAAGGGAGAATAGTGTGATGTAGGACACCCAGGGAGGGCAGACAGATGAAGGGAGAATAGTGTGATATAGGACACCCAGGGAGGGCAGACAGATGAAGGGAGAACAGTGTGATATAGGACACCCAGGGAGGGCAGACATGAAGGGAGAACAGTGTGATATAGGACACCCAGGGAGGGCAGACATGAAGGGAGAACAGTGTGATATAGGACACCCAGGGAGGGCAGACAGATGAAGGGAGAACAGTGTGATATAGGACACCCAGGGAGGGCAGACAGATTAAGGGAGAATAGTGTGATGTAGGACACCCAGGGAGGGCAGACAGATGAAGGGAGAATAGTGTGATATAGGACACCCAGGGAGGGCAGACAGATGAAGGGAGAACAGTGTGATATAGGACACCCAGGGAGGGCAGACAGATGAAGGGAGAACAGTGTGATATAGGACACCCAGGGAGGGCAGACAGATGAAGGGAGAACAGTGTGATATAGGACACCCAGGGAGGGCAGACAGATGAAGGGAGAACAGTGTGATATAGGACACCCAGGCAGGGAAGAAAGATGTGCAATTTGTATTTGTATTATTAGGAATCCCCATTAGCTGTTGCCAAGGCAGCAACTTCTCTTCCTGGGGTCCAAACACATTAAGGCACTTACATTAGACACTTACAAAACTAAATATAAAACAGTACATTATATAACATTATTACACCACTACAAATCTACAATACAAAATGTATAATACAACAATATAACAATGTGCGTGTGTGTAGAGAGTGTGTGATAGCGTGAGTGTGCATATGCTTGTGTCTGTACCTTTGTGTGTGTCCACAGTCCCCGCTGTTCTACAAGATGTATTTCTACCTGTTTTTAAATCTAATTTTACTGCTTGCATCAGTTAACTGATGTGATGTAGTCATGGCTCTATGTAGTACTGTGTGCCTCCCATAGTCTGTTCTGGACTAAGAGACCTCTGGTGGCATGTCTTGTGGGGTATGCATGGGTGTCCGGGCTGTGTGCCAGTAGTTTAGACAGACACCTCGGTGCATTCAACATGTCTATTCCTCTCACAAATACAGTAGTGGTTGAAGTCGATCTCTCTTCCACTTTGAACCATGAGAGATTGACATGCACATCATTGATGCTAGCTCACTGTGTATATTTAAGGGTCAGCCGTGCTGCTCTGTTCTGAGCCAATGGTAATTTTCCCCAAGTCCCTCTTTGTGGCACTTGACCACACAACGGAGCAGTAGTCCAGGTGTGACAAAACTAGGGCCTGTAGGACCTGCCTTGTTGATAGTGTTGTTTAAAAGGTAGAAACTAGGGCCTCTAGGACCTGCCTTGTTGATAGTGTTGTTTAAAAGGTAGAAACTAGGGCCTCTAGGACCTGCCTTGTTGATAGTGTTGTTAAAAAGGTAGAAACTAGGGCCTCTAGGACCTGCCTTGTTGATAGTGTTGTTTAAAAGGTAGAAACTAGGGCCTCTAGGACCTGCCTTGTTGATAGTGTTGTTTAAAAGGTAGAAACTAGGGCCTCTAGGACCTGCCTTGTTGATAGTGTTGTTTAAAAGGTAGAAACTAGGGCCTCTAGGACCTGCCTTGTTGATAGTGTTGTTTAAAAGGTAGAAACTAGGGCCTGTAGGACCTGCCTTGTTGATAGTGTTGTTTAAAAGGTAGAAACTAGGGCCTCTAGGACCTGCCTTGTTGATAGTGTTGTTTAAAAGGTAGAAACTAGGGCCTCTAGGACCTGCCTTGTTGATAGTGTTGTTTAAAAGGTAGAAACTAGGGCCTCTAGGACCTGCCTTGTTGATAGTGTTGTTAAAAAGGTAGAAACTAGGGCCTCTAGGACCTGCCTTGTTGATAGTGTTGTTTAAAAGGTAGAAACTAGGGCCTCTAGGACCTGCCTTGTTGATAGTGTTGTTTAAAAGGTAGAAACTAGGGCCTCTAGGACCTGCCTTGTTGATAGTGTTGTTTAAAAGGTAGAAACTAGGGCCTCTAGGACCTGCCTTGTTGATAGTGTTGTTTAAAAGGTAGAAACTAGGGCCTGTAGGACCTGCCTTGTTGATAGTGTTGTTAAAAAGGTAGAAACTAGGGCCTCTAGGACCTGCCTTGTTGATAGTGCTGTTAAGAAGGTAGAAACTAGGGCCTCTAGGACCTGCCTTGTTGATAGTGTTGTTTAAAAGGTAGAAACTAGGGCCTGTAGGACCTGCCTTGTTGATAGTGTTGTTTAAAAGGTAGAAACTAGGGCCTGTAGGACCTGCCTTGTTGATAGTGTTGTTTAAAAGGTAGAAACTAGGGCCTCTAGGACCTGCCTTGTTGATAGTGTTGTTTAAAAGGTAGAAACTAGGGCCTGTAGGACCTGCCTTGTTGATAGTGTTGTTTAAAAGGTAGAAACTAGGGCCTGTAGGACCTGCCTTGTTGATAGTGTTGTTTAAAAGGTAGAAACTAGGGCCTCTAGGACCTGCCTTGTTGATAGTGTTGTTAAGAAGGTAGACCAACGCTTTATTATAGACAGACTCCTCACCATCTTAGCTACTAATGCATCATTACGATTTGATCATGACAGTTTACAATCCAGGGTTACTCCAAGCAGTTTAGTCACCTCAACTTGCTCATTTTAAACAATATTTATTAGAAGATATAGTTGAGGTTTAGGGTTTAGTGAATGATTTGTCCCAATGCAATGCTTTTAGTTTTAGAAATATTTAGGGCTAACTTATTCCTTGCCACACTATGATTACAGTTCTCAAAGAGAACTATAATGACAGTTTAATCGTAGATAGAGGGACTGTAATCACAGTTTAATCGTAGATAGAGGGACTGTAATCACAGTGTAATCGTAGATAGAGGGACTGTAATGAGTGTAATCGTAGATAGAGGGACTGTAATCACAGTGTAATCGTAGATAGAGGGACTGTAATCACAGTGTAATCATAGAGAGAGGGACTGTAATAACAGTGTAATCATAGAGAGTGGGACTGTAATCACAGTGTAATCGTAGATAGAGGGACTGTAATAACAGTGTAATCATAGAGAGAGGTACTGTAATCAGTGTAATCATAGATAGAGGGACTGTAATCAGTATAATCATAGATAGAGGGACTGTAATCAGTGTAATCATAGAGAGAGGCACTGTAATAACAGTGTAATCGTAGAGAGAGGGACTGTAATCACAGTGTAATCATAGAGAGAGGGACTGTAATCAGTGTAATCGTAGATAGAGGGAATGTAATCACAGTGTAATCATAGAGAGAGAGACTGTAATCAGTGTAATCATAGAGAGAGGGACTGTAATCAGTGTAATCATAGATAGAGGGACTGTAATCAGTGTAATCATAGAGAGAGGGACTGTAATCACAGTGTAATCATAGAGAGGGGGACTGTAATCAGTGTAATCATAGAGAGAGGGACTGTAATCAGTGTAATCATAGAGAGAGGGAATGTGATCACAGTGTAATCATAGAGAGAGGGACTGTAATCACAGTGTAATCATAGAGAGAGGGACTGTAATCACAGTGTAATCATAGAGAGAGGGACTGTAATCACAGTGTAATCATAGAGAGAGGGACTGTAATCACAGTGTAATCATAGAGAGAGGGACTGTAATCACAGTGTAATCGTAGATAGAGGGACTGTAATCAGTGTAATCATATCCAGTGTGATCTACCTGCTCAACTGCGTTTGTGTTAACATGCTGAATGGGTGTAGAATGTCTCTCAAATAGTCGCACCAAAACATTGAAAAAAAGGTTTTCTCAAAAGTGAATCTACAACTTTTATCCGACGTTAAAAACAGAAATTCAAAGGTTGCTACATTAGACCAAATCCAGGTGGTGAGTCACATATTTCTATATCATCACTGACTGCAGCCTTTCACTGTCTGTGAGTCAGTTCATCTGCAGTAATATCTCTGAATACACACAATAAATGTGAGAAAATGCATCCCAGGCATTTTTAAGAATGTCCTTTTCAGTGAAACCGGAGCCTTGATCTTGTGAGTTAATTGCAAATTGGGAAAGTTTCCATGCACAATTAGAAGTTATTAGACACCAACTTTGTAAGTATGTGCTGTATGTACTGTGTGCTGTATGTACTGTGTGCTGTATGTACTGTATGTGCTGTGTGCTGTATGTGCTATATGTGCTGTGTGCTGTATGTGCTGTATGTACTGTGTGCTGTATGTGCTGTATGTGCTGTATGTACTGTGTGCTGTATGTACTGTGTGCTGTATGTACTGTGTGCTGTATGTGCTGTATGTACTGCATGTACTGTATGTGCTGTATGTACTGTATGTACTGTGTGCTGTATGTACTGTGTGCTGTATGTACTGTGTGCTGTATGTGCTGTATGTACTGTATGTACTGTATGTGCTGTATGTACTGTATGTGCTGTGTGCTGTATGTGCTGTATGTACTGTGTGCTGTATGTACTGTATGTACTGTGTGCTGTATGTGCTGTATGTACTGTGTGCTGTATGTGCTGTATGTACTGTGTGCTGTATGTGCTGTATGTACTGTGTGCTGTATGTGCTGTATGTGCTGAATGTACTGTGTGCTGTATGTACTGTATGTACTGTGTGCTGTATGTACTGTATGTACTGTGTACGGTATGTGATGTGTGTGCTGTATGTACTGTATGTACTGTGTGCTGTATGTGCTGTATGTTCTGTGTGCTGTATGTACTGTATGCACTGTGTGCTGTATGTGCTGTATGTACTGTGTGCTGTATGTACTGTATGCACTGTGTGCTGTATGTACTGTGTACTGTATGTGATGTGTGTGCTGTATGTGCTGTATGTACTGTGTGCTGTATGTACTGTATGTACTGTGTGCTGTATGTGCTGTATGTACTGTGTGCTGTATGTACTGTGTACTGTATGTGATGTGTGTACTATATGTACTGTATGTACTGTGTGCTGTATGTGCTGTATGTACTGTATGTACTGTGTGCTGTGTGTGCTGTATGTGCTGTATGTACTGTGTGCTGTATGTGCTGTATGTGCTGTATGTACTGTATGTACTGTGTGCTGTATGTACTGTATGTACTGTGTGCTGTATGTACTGTATGTGCTGTATGTACTGTGTGTACTGTGTGCTGTATGTACTGTATGTACTGTATGTACTGTGTGCTGTATGTACTGTATGTACTGTGTGCTGTATGTGCTGTATGTACTGTATGTACTGTGTGCTGTATGTACTGTATGTACTGTGTGCTGTATGTACTGTGTGCTGTATGTACTGTATGTACTGTATGTACTGTATGTGCTGTATGTGCTGTATGTACTGTATGTACTGTGTGCTGTATGTACTGTATGTACTGTGTGCTGTATGTACTGTATGTGCTGTATGTACTGTATGTACAAGATGTAATGAATACCATAGAAAAAGACTGACTAGAACAGCTATTCCATTTCAAGTCAATGTTCTGTGATGAGTGGGTCTGTATTCCAATTTCCGAAAACCTCTTATCATGCTCATTTCTGAAGAAAGATAAGACTTTCATGATGTAATGTAGTTTTAGCCTGGTGCAAGATCAGTTTGTGCTCTATAGCTAACTCATTGGCTATACCTCACAAACAGATTGGGAACCAGGCTAATGTGTTTTAACTTCCTTATCCCCATTCCCTGAACCAGCTGCTTATTCCCTGATGGACAGCTTGAGAAGTTCAGTGGGTTCAGAGAATGTTGCTGTTGTCATGGTGCTGTGTCACAGGATTCTAGAACCATTCACATAACACACTTCAGAGAATAGAATCAGAATCAGATTTCCAACAAACAACTATTCTCAATGTAAATGGTTGGTCCGTTAGATTAGAACTCTATATAATAGTGTCTGTTGCTGATTGACATTCTAAAGCAGTATGTACCTGTTTGGGGTTATCATAGCCATTTACCAAGCAGGAATATGGTGTGGAGTCAGACTCAAAATAGATTCACATGAGACTATTTTGCCTCTAAGGTGTCAATCTTTTTGTATGAATGCTTAATAACACCGGAAATAATGAAAGAGAGTTTGAAAGTATTTAAATGCCGTCAAAACCAGTCCATACCAAGCACTGAGAGACTCTCCACTCACCTTAGCCTCAGATGTAGGTTCTAGGAAGCATAGTCGATTTCCGAGTCCCTCCACGGACAGACAAAACTTGCGATTCTCCTTCTGGATGGTGGCGACACTCTGCAGCACCACCTCGTCATCCTTTCAGGGGAGAAGAGGACATGATAGGAGAGAAGGGGAGGGGAGAGGAGAGGAGACAGTATTAAGATTCTGAACAACACTATTGCCTAAATGCAAGCAAACGAGGGTGAAGCATTTCCTTACCTGTAGTCTAACAAGGCCTCTCTTCACTTTAGAGAATAACGACACAAGCAAAACAGCTAATTGTACTCTCTTTTAGTTTGTTTTCTGCTCAGCTGTACTTGCTATACTGTCATCATGCCTGCTAGCTTTTATACTTTTATCAGTCCAGCTCTTTCTCATCAGAAAAGGAGACTAGGAGAGAAAGCCAGACACTTGATAATGGGTTTAAATAGGTCACCCATCTCAGTGGAACACCTAACACCATGCCCAACACCATGCCCTAACACCATGCCCAAACGTTTGGTGTCCCCCCACACCAAACGTGATCATGATAAGCAGGTTGAAATATCAAAACAAACTCTGAACAAAGTATGTTCATTTGGGAACAGGTAGAAAAGCATTAAACATTTATGGCAATTTAGCTAGCTTGCAGTAGATAGCTAATTTGTCCTATTTAGCTAGCTTGCAGTAGCTAGCTAATTTGTCCTATTTAGCTAGCTTGCAGTAGCTAGCTAATTTGTCCTATTTAGCTAGCTTGCAGTAGCTAGCTAATTTGTCCTATTTAGCTAGCTTGCTGTTGCTAGCTAATCTGTCCTGGGATATAAACGTTGAGTTGTTATTTTACCTGAAATGCACAAGGTCCTCTACTCCGACAATTAATCCACACATAAAACGTTCAACCAAATCCTTTCTAGTCATCTCTCCTCCTTCCAGGCTGTTCTTCTTTAGACTTTATATGGCAATTGGCATCTAATTTTCATAGGTGTATTACCACGACCGACTGACCTCAGTTCATCTTTCAATCACCCACGTGGGTATAACCAATGAGGAGATGGCACGTGGGTATCTGCTTCTATAAATTAATGAGGAGATAGGAGAGGCAGGATTTGCACTGCGTTCAGCGTCACAAATAGAACTGACTTCTATTTTAGCGCTTCGCACCCAGATGCTCGTTGGCGCGCGCGAGCAATGTGGGTTCAATGACTGAATAACATGTGTGTGTACGTGTATTTTGCAACGCTTGCGCATGCAACGTGAGCGGTGTGGTCAGTATGTAAGAGACAATTCACACCTTTTTTTACATTTTTGCCTAAAATGACATGCTCAAATCTAACTGCCTGCAGTTCAGGACCTGAAGCAAGGATATGCATATTCTGTGTTTCCATTTGAAAGGAAACACTTTGAAGTTGATGGAAATGTCAAAGGAATGTAGGAGAATATAACACATTAGATCTGGTAAAAGATAATACAAAGAAAAAAACAACTGTTTTTTATTTATTTTTTGTACCATCATCTTTGAAATGCAAGAGAAAGAACATAATTTATTATTCTAGCCCAGGTGCAATTTAGATTTTGGCCACTAGATGGCAGTAGTGTATGTGCAATGTTTTTACTGATTCAATGAACCATTGCATTTCTGTTCAAAATGTTGTATCAAAACTGCCCAAATGTGCCTAATTGGTTAATTAATAACTTTTCAAGTTCAAAACTGTGCACTCTTCAAACAATAGCATGGTATTATTTCACTGTAGTAGCTACTGTAAATTGGACAGTGCAGTTAGATGAACAAGAATTTAAGCTTTCTGCCATTATCAGATATGTCTATGTCCAGGGAAATTTTCTTGTTACTTACAACCTCATGCTAATCGCATTTGCCTACGTTAGCTCAACCTTACCGCAGGGGACCCACCGATCCTGTAGAGGTTTTAAGTAACATTCTGTCTTATGTAACCATACCAAACGTAACATATCATACTAATTTGAGTGTCATGGGTTTATATTTACTATGTTACGTCTAGTCTATGAGACCGTGGTTTCTCCACCCTTGCAAAACGCATCAAGTGCTGGAGGGTCATTATGCTGAGCAGGACCATGCAAGATTTATGAATGAGAGGATCGTAAGAACAAGTACAGAATAATTCATGGAATCAGCCGTTTTATCAGTATATATAATCATATCAGTGGAAAGCGTTTAGAAAGTACTGGAAAGGATAACCCATTGGTAGTTGCATCAAAAACAGCATCAAAAAGCCCCCCCAAAAAAGTTAGAGCCCTTCTATTGCCAGAATAAATATATTACCCATGAAAACTAGGTTCTGAAACCTTGTTTTTAACCCGGTTCCATTATCTAACTGATTCAAGGAGACCTGGGTCATGTCCATCAGTGCCCACCGACACCGTAGCAAAACGGTTTGCAACGGCAAACAAGAACAAGCATTTTTGAATTGACAAATTCAGGTAATCCCTCTCCGTTTTGGGAGCTTGTTTCCGTTTCGTTCCTAATGAATATGACCCTGGTTTTATTGCGGAAGTGGAAGATCCTACAATCACTCCATCTCTCTCTTTCTGTTTTCCTTGGCAACTCCCACACAGGCCACAGATATTGATTTGTGTCTCTGACATTTTTACTGACGGGCCTCCATCTCTCTCTCTCTCTCTCTCTCTCACAGTCTCTCCTGCCAGATCACGTCTCACATTAATCGGAGCCGAGGGTTGCTATGGTTCTGTCTCTCTGGCTCTATTCGAGCGGCAATAATTCATTGGATCCAGCCCTCCTCACACAGCTGGAGCTGCAGTAGCTAGGCCAGTGTAGCAGCATTGTTTTGGAGTCACTTTGCCTCTCATCTCATCTACCTGATGAGGTAATCCTGTCTGGTATCAGTTCCCACCAATTACACCAGCTTATACCTTAAATTAAACCCTGCACCTCTGATCCCATATAGGATAGCATCTGAAACCCAGCCTATGTCTGTTGACCCTCTCAACCACATAATTACATATTAGTCATTTAATAGAATCCCTGTGCTCTCCTCACCACAACTGATGCTTAGTTTCACACCAACAGCATCATGCAACAGCATGGGAATAATATTCATAATGATTTGCCCCACAAAAAAAATCCTTAACAATGCCATTATAAACATGAGAATATTGTTCATAGTAATCCATAATTGACTGTAATGTACTTTACTGTTACACTCCATAACAGAGGCTTGAGGTCTGAGTGATTTCCCCTCGAGTGAAATGTCCAGAGGGGGCCCACCAGGGGCTCGACAGACTTGGCCCGAGAACTCTCCGGAAGCAAGTTTGATGTCTTAATTAACCTATAGCACAGCCCTCTCTCTCCCTCTCAGTGGATTACAGGCAGAAAACAATGATGCTGGCCCAGAGTCCGGGCCAAGGCACTCCAGTCCTGGCAGCAATTCCTTCTGAATGACTAGCCCATTACTTTTGACCAGGGTCCATAGGTTGTGCACTATGTAGGAAAGGAGTGTCAAACTCAATCAGTGTAAGGGCCAAATCGAGAGAAAAAAACACAACTCATTTGTGGGCCACACATACAGTGCCTTTGAAAAGTTTTCAGACCCCTTGACTTTTTCCACATTTTGTTACGTTACAGCCTTATTCTAAAATTGATTCAACATTTTTTCCCCTCATCAATCTACACACAATACTCCATAATGACAAAGTAAAAAGAGTTTTTTACAGGTGTTTGCTAATTCATTAAAAATAAAAAACTGAAATATAACATTTACATAAGTATTCAGACCTTTTACTCAGTACTTTGTTGAAGCACATTTGGCAGCAATTACAGCCTCAAGTCTTCCTGGGTATGATGCTACAAGCTTGGCACACCTGTATTTGGGGAGTTTCTCCCAATAGTCTCTGCAGATCCTCTCAAGCACTGTCAGGTTGGATGGGGAGCGTTGCTTCACAGCTATTTTCAGGTCTCTCCAGAGATGTTCAATCAGGTTTAAGTCCGGGCACTGGCTGGGCCACTCAAGGACATTCAGAGACTTGTCCCGAGGCCACTCCTGTGTTGTCTAGGCTGTGTACTTAGGGTTGTTGTCCTGTTGGGAGGTGAACCTTCACCCCAGTCTGATGTCCTGAGAGCTCTTGAACAGGTTTTCATCAAGGATCTCTCTGTACTTTGCTCCGTTCATCTTTGCCTCGATCCTGACTAGTCTCCCAGTCCCTGGCGCTGAAAAACATCTCCACA